>NC_051233.1:26944238-27169238 GCF_015220715.1 Pygocentrus nattereri
CATTTACCTTATTTGTACCTTGATAAACAAAAATGTACCTGTACACTTTTTCTGACAGTGTGAAGATGTATGAAAACCTCTTGCCTTCATGTATTTTGTAATTTCATATCCCTTACACATGAACTTTACCTCTCTCTGTTAGCGTCTTTTCAATATGTTGCATCTGAGCTTCAGTTTTTTTCTGTTCTTTCAAAGCGTTGTCCCGGTCCATCCAGGCCTCCTTCAGTTGCTGTAGCAGTTTTTCTTTCTCTTGAATTCTTTCCTCATTAATTCTTTTGAAGAGCTCCATCATGTTACTTGCTTTGAACTCTGAAAATATTAGACATAATAAGAAATGTCAGTCAATTAAAACATTGTCTTGTTTCCTTTACTTGGCTACACTAAAGGTTTCTACATGGTTCATTAACTACAATCCATTTCCAAAAAAAGTTAGGAAGTTGTGCAAAATGTAAGTAAAAACAAAATGAAATGATGAGCAAATCATTTACACCCTATATTTCATTGAAAATACATAAGTACAAAGACACCAAATGAAACTGAATTCAACTTATTTTAAAAAGTTGGCACAGGGGCACGTTTACCACTGTGTTTCATCACCACTTTAACAACACTCTATGTGTTTGGGACCAAAACATTCAGCATTAATGGTGCCTTCACAGATGTGCACATCACCCATGGCATGTGCACTAATGCCCCCCTAAACCATCATGGATGCCGGCTTTTGAACTGTGCACTGATAACAAGCTGAGTGGTCTTTAGCTCGGAGGACACAGTGTCCATGATTTCCAAAAAGAATTTCAAATGTTGATTTGTTGGACTACAGGACACTTTTCCACTTCCCCTCAGTCCATTTAAATAAGCTTGGGCCCAGAGAAGGTGTCAGCATTTCTGGATCCTGTTCATATTTGGTTTCTTCTTTGGGTTTTAGAGTCTTTAACTGCATTTGTGGATGCAGTGACAATCACCGACAGTGGTTTTCGGAAGTCCAGTTCAGAAGGTTTATTGAGCCCATGCAGTGTTTTACATCACAGAATCATGCCGGTTTTTAATGCAGTGCCACCAGGCCCAAAGATCACGGCCAGCAAATACTGTTTTTTGGCCTTGTCCCTTGCCAACAGAGGTTTCTCCAGATTCTCTGAATCTTTTAATATTATTTTGTACCGTAAACAATGAAAAGCAAAAGTTCTTTGCTATTTTATGTTGAGAAATGTTATTCTTGCCTGTCTTTCACAGAGTGATGAACTCTTCCTCATCTTTACTGAAAGACTGTCTCTCTGGAATGCTTTTTATACCTAATCATGTTTCTGACCTGTTTCCAATTAACCACCAGGTGTTTGTTTTTTTTTACCATTACACGACTTTGCCAGCCTTTTGTTGCCTCTGTCCCATCTTTTCTCTTGTGTTGCTGGCGTTCAAAATGGGCAAATATTTTTCATAAAATGTTTAACATCTGATATGTTGTCTTTGTACTATTTTCATTTAAATAAAGGGTCTAAATGATTTGCACATCATTGCAGTTTGTTTTTATTTACGTTTTGCACAACATCCCAGCTATTTTGGAAATGGGGTTGTGTATTTTGTGCAGGTTCTTTAAACTCTTATAAGGTTCTTCATAACTGCATGGCTTATTTACAAATATGTTTCTTTAGGAAAGCACATACATCAGAAGTGTTTAGTTTATGGTATAGTTCCTAAAAAAAAGATTAAATGTATATTTGTTTGCACAAGTTTGGGCTCCCGTGATTGTATGATATATTATTGATTTTCTAAGTGAAAATAAATGAACACATCCTCTACAGAGAACACACTTCTGCACAAAACGTGGCCTGGGCAAAAGTAAATACAAAAGTAAAGAAAGTTTTTATGTATTCTTTCTCAAATATGCAGAAAAATGACATATTGAAGTTTGTTATCTGTAGAGCATGCAATGACATTTTCACTTACAAAATAACCCCCAACCCAAAAGAAAGTACATTTGTTGAGGGGTGTTCAGATCTTTTCATTGGTACAGTTATTTACCTTCAAGAGTTTTATTTCTGAATTTTACAGCCAGTTAAATCCAACTGAAATTAATATATTAACCCTTAAATGGTCAGGGCCCACCCACAGGCCCCAAATTTACAGAATAATAGGCCTTATTATGTAAAAAGTCTGAGATTTTAAGACTTTAACCTTCTTACAGTTTCTTATTGCATTGTTTTTTATACTCGTACTATTCTTGTTTCTACTAAAAACGTCATTAGTAACGCAGTTTTGCAGGAAATAAAATCATTCAGTAGACAAAGTGACATACCAGTCAGTAGAACAGATTCTTCCATTTTCATTCTCTCCTCTTCAGTCCAGGCTCCCTCCACCTGTGGACAGGAATCATGGAGACTGATTGTTTCAGATTGAATGTCACTAAAAGAAAAGGGACTTATTTTTCTGATTTAGTTCAAATTCGTCCAGTTTAATCTTGTATCTACGAGTTAATAAACACTAAGTGCTAAAATTCCCCTGAATGGCAGATTCAAAACATTTCAGGCCAGGTCAGAAAACACTGTCATTATGGGGGAAAATACAGTCATTAACTGCATTACTCACCTTCACCAGTTTATGGATCAAGCCGAACTTATCACTGAGCACTGCATAAAAACAAAGGTGAGCATTTGTGAAAAGCAAAACAAATGGAGAACAAATTACTGTTACAATCATATGCAAAATGTTCATCACCCTCCAATCCAATGACATGCTTTGTTGATGTTCTTAGTGAAAATAAATAAACACATTCTATACAGAGAACTCACTTAAATATGACATTTTTTCAGCTATATATATATATATATATATATATATATATATATATATATAGACACACACTGGCCAGGTTTTTATTTTCTCATTATGTTGAATTCAGCAAATAGATGTATTAAAATGTGCAGATGTGTGTTCTCTGTACTTTCTTAGAAAATCAACAAACATAATATGCCCTGGTCAAAGGAATGTAAGTGTACTTCTAATATCTATTCACAGAAAGTGAGATGCTGAGTATGTGGTCACTGTATCTACATAACTACAGTATACACTGATCAGGCATAACATTATGGCAATTATGTCCTTGTTTCTACGCTCTTGTCCATTTTATCAGTTCCTCAGTAGACCACTGAGGAAGGACTAGATGATGACCAACATAAACTGTGCATCAGCAAATGAGCTGTCGTCTCTGACTTTACATCTACAAGGTGGACTGACAAGGTAGGAGTGTCTAATAGAGTGGACAGTGAGTTTAAAAACTCCAGCAGAACTGCTGTGTCTGATCCACTTGTCCCAGCACAACACACACTAACACACCTCCACCACATCACCGCATATGATGTGTTACTTACTTAACTGATGGCTGTAGTAAATGAATGACTGTAGCATGGATCCTCAAGGCCATAAGCTCAAAGCCATTAGCTGAATTTTTCATAAAGATGTACATTAACTGCTCATCTTTAAGTCAAAGACTGTTATAGGCTCCAGTGGCAGCCACAATAAAAGCTAGACTCAGGTCCAGACAAACTAGGAATAAGGCTTCGACTTTGCCTTGAGGGACCTTTAGTCTGCTTGGCTTTCTGAAATCTGATGATGTTGGTGATGCAATGGGTTTCTTACCTTTCTAACCAAAACAATGATTGTGATCATTGTTGTCCTGCATTTCCCACAACTTAAAATGTGTCTCAAACTGTATTTGTTTAGTTTGTTGAATGAACTCTTCCTTCTAAGTACAAGCTCTATTTCATTTACAAGGACATACAACCCTATTTCCAAAAAAGTTGGGATGCTGTGCATAATGTAAATAAAAGCTAAATGCAATGATATGCAAATCATTTAAATTCTGTACTTCATTGACATTGGTACAAAGACAACATATACAATTTTGAAACAGAGCTTTTATGGTTAAATAATATATATATACCCATTTTTTATACACAACAAAAGCCTGATAAAGTTATATAATGCTAAAAAGCCTGGTGGTTGATTGGCAACAGGTCAGTAGCATGGTAGTATTGGGTATAAAAAGAGTGTCCCAGAACTTTTTTATACCCAATCAAAAAAGCTGAGTCTTTCAGAAGTAAAGATGAGGAGCAGTTCACCACTCTGTAAAAGACCGCGTTGCAAGTAATATAAAGAATAATAGAATAATATTTCTCAACGTAAGTAGAAAACACATTTTGCTTTTCATCATCTACAATATGTAATAACATTGAAAATTACAGAGACCAGTATTTGCTGGCCATGATCTTTGGGCCCTTTTAATGCAGCACTGTATTAAAAACAGAGATTATTCTGTAGTGGAGATCACTGCATGAAAAATTTACAAAAACACTGTGAAAATCCCTCGCTGCATCCATTAATGCGTATTAAAACTCTAAAATGCAAAGACGAAACCAAATATAAACAGGATCCAGAAACGCTGCCACCTTCTCTGGGCCTGAGCTTATTTAAAATGGACTGTGGAGAAGTGTCTGGTGGTAATTTGGAAATCATAGACACTGTGGTCTCTGGGCTAAAGACCATCAGCTTGTTATCAGCATACAGTTAAAAAGCCAGTATTCATGATGGTTTAGGGGTGCATTAGTGCACATGGCATGGATGACATGTACATCGTAATGGCACCATTAATGCTGAACGATATATATGTTTTGGCAACATATGCTGGAACCAGACAAAGTCTTTTTCAGGGAAGGCCTTGATTATTTCAGCAAGACGATGCCAAACCACATGTATTACAACAGCATGGCTCTGTATTAAGAGTCTAGGTGCTAAACTGGCCTGCCTGTAGTCCAGACCTGTCACCACTGAAAACATTTGGGGTGATATGAAATGAAAAATACAATAATGGAGACTCCAAACTGATGAGCAGCTGAAATCCTATATCAACCAAAAATTGGAAAACATTTCGCTTTCAAAATCTCAGTTCCCAAACATTTACAGAGAGTTGTTAAAAGAAGAGGTGATGAAATGCAGTGGTAAACATGCACCCATCACGACTTTTATGGAACGTTGTTGTAGGCATCAGATTCTAAATGGGCATATTTAAAAAAAAAAAAAACAATAGAATTTCTCAGTTTCAATATTTGAAATGTTGTCTTTGTACAATTTTTCTTTAAGAATACGGCTTACATGATTTGCATATCATTGCATCCTATTTTTATTTACACTCTGTACAACATCCCCACTTTTTTGTAAATGGGCTTTTGTCAGTTTTTCGTTAATAAACTCATTGAGTGAAGTCAGTTTGGATGCACATATGTTAGAAACCTATAGGCCACTGTTCACCACTGTTTGTTTAGTTCTAACATAACATTGCAAATCCAATAGAGACCCACTAGCTGAAATTAGCCCTACTGTAGCAGTGATGTTTTTTTTTTTTTAAATGGCCTTATATGAAGAAAGTCCTTCTCTTTAGAAAACAAAAATACCCAAGAATCTTCTACTCATCTTAAAAACTGATTAAGTCCATGCAAATCTATAGCGGGTAGCTACTTGTGGGAAGTACGAGCTGCTGGAGTGGTGGCTTCAGAAAAGCGCCATCTGTTGGTGCTTTTAGTCTCTAATATGTGTCATATTCAGTGTGAGTATTGATGCATGTGGAGATCTGAAACACTTACTCTGCATTGCTACTGTTAGCTCTTCTGTTTTAAAGCCACTGGTGACCTGACACAGGTAACATCCTGTATCCTGCTCTTCACACTGTCTCAGCTGTAAAGACACATCTCCTTTTTCTAGCTCCTCCTTGAACAGGCTCACTCTGCCCTCGTAGCCCCTCCCCTCTGTCACCTGCCTGTTCTTATAAAGACATACACAGTTTGTCCCCTTAAACCACCTGATTTCCATGGCAACAGCACTGATTTCAGGGGACAGGTGACAGGGTATTGTGACACTCAGGCCAAGGGACTCTATTTGGTCACAGGGGATCACGAGCGTAAACTCAGCTGTGAGGAAAACACAAAAAAACATACAAACAAATTACCATAGTTTTTCTGTCACAGTTACACTACTAGTAATACTGTACTGTGCCTCTCCGTACATTTCTCTAATCTAAAGACTAATCTAACACCGCCTGATTCAAAGCCTACACTAAAAAATAAAAGCGCCTAGAAGACTCCATAGAAGTCTTCCTAAAGAACTTTTCAGCAGACCGTTTTATAAAAAGCCATTTTTGGAAGTGGAAGTGTGATGCTCTTTGACGTTTACAAAATATACACATAATGTGGTGCTTTTATACCAATTAAAGCAAGGCTGCTCAATCCTGGTCCTGGAGATTTACCACCCTGGAGAGTTCACGTCCATCACACCCAGCTCTAATGTTCAGATGCCCCTGTAGGTCTTCACTAGCTGGGTCAGGTGTATTGGATTAAGGTTGGAACTAAATTCTTCAGGGTGATTGATCTCCAGGAGCAGTGTTGAATAAAGGTTTTTAGAACTTGGTCAGCAGCCATTTGAGAACTTTTATTTTTAAAAGTGTAGGCCTGAAGTTCAGGTTAGTTTTCTATGTGAACAGAAGACCCATAACTGTTTACTGAACCCCTGACACATAACAAAGACATATTCATGCCATAAACATGTCATAACCTGCTAAAACATGGTAAGTCACATGTTAATATTTTTCATGTATATGTGTGCAGTGTAGGGCATGTTGTCACGGTTGGCTCCTCCCACTACTCCATGTGTTTTTTCTGTTTACTTTTTCATCCATGTGCCTTAGTTTTGGTCCAGTCCAGCCCCCTTGTTGTCTGACTCCACCCCATATTGTTACCACCTGGTTTACACCAGACCATCGTTAGTCCTCTTGTATTTAAGCCCTGTGTTTTCCTTAGTCTAGTGCTGGTCTTTATTTGATGTACTGTTTGATCATGTTTGTATGTTTGTTCGGTGTTTCTCACGTCTGCACCCTGATCTGTTCATGTTGGCTCTATGACCCTGGACTGTATCGACCACGACCCTGGATTTGCCCTTAATAAAAGTTGCTTATCTCCGCATATGCCTCGCTCCCCGACCTTACCCATGTCACAAATATGTCATAATAGATTTTGTTATTATGAAAAATTATGATGACCCGATGACCGCTGGGATAGGCTCTGGCACCCCGCACCCCCACCCCCCTCCCCCGCCACGAACCTGAGGGAGAAGTGGCTTAGAAAATGGATGGATGGATGGATGGATGGATGGATGGATGGATGGATGGATGGATGGATGGATGGATGGATGTTTTTTTTTCACACATGCAGAGTAATTTAGAAAATGTATTTGTGTTGTTTTAGTAAGAAAACAATTTCTAAAACATGGGAAAACATCCAGCAGCAGGGGTGCCAGACAAAACCCATGCAGCGTGTTTACTCTATTAATTATTTATGACTTTATTAAGGAAAGACAGTTTTTTTTTATTGGTAATAATCATGGGTATGTCAGTGTTATTCAGCAGGGTTAAAATAAAGTGTTAACAAATTGTCTGATTTGCAGATAACTTTAAGCAGCAAGCAAAAGATATGAAATTTGCATGACATCAGATTTATTATTACAGCTGGACATACCTTTGTTTGTGGTTTCCATTGTTTTACGTTGAAGGTTCTGAGGGGAGAAAGGCAGAGGGAGAGAAAGGATGCAAAAACTATAAGTACATACAGTTTCATTTGACATTAAGCCCAGCATGTCTGTTGTATGGATAATTTCAGTTTGACCTTAGATCTTACATGCAGTAGATCTGGGAAAAGGAGAAGATTCTCTCTTAAAAGTGTGAATGTCTATTGATCTTTAATTTCCATTGTATCCAGTGCAGACCCACTGCTCTGTGATGCTTCCAGTGTTGTGTTATTTAACTAGATTTCATCATGGTCTGCGAAACATCCGTGCTTACATCACATGGAAACTCTCCAATCCACTGAAGAGGAACGCCCACCAAAAATAGTCCATATACAATTTTAGAAAAGGTCAACTGTCTAAATTCAGGCACTGCCCACTCTATTCTTACACAATGCACTATGTACTTTTCTCTCTAGAGTCTGGAATTTTGTAGTGTAGCATCATCTTAGCCTGGACACTAAACACATAGTGTGCAGTATATCACAACAATGACTTCGAGGTCGGCAGTTAGCTTATGGAAGCAAGCTAAAGTTAGCTATAACATGCCTAGTTACCGTTATACCATTTTAAAATCCTTCATGCTGTGCCCATAACATTTGGCTTTAATGCAAAGACCATGCAGATGAAAACAGCTGTAGGCTAACTCATGAAATTTACAGCATAATACAAAATTTATTGGCTAAATTAATTTTTATGATCAACAAATTAACTAAAAAGACTAAGAAGGCAGAAAAGGTGATTTAAGTCAACATTAAAGGGATTAAAAGAGCTCCTGATTGAGAAATCTGTCAAAATAGGTCAATCTGTAGTAAACTGATTGATAAGGAAGATATTTATTCATATTTATTGGAATTTCAGGAGATGGAATTTTATTGCTCTTTAACCTATGAACTATTGATACTCCTCCACAGTGCTTACACAGTGGGCATCAAAACTACCACCATGGTTAGCTGCGATGCTGATGCCACTGCAAAAGCTAGATATGGCAATATTTTCTTTTCTTACTTTCCTGATGGTATTAGTCCATTTACAAAAAGACTAACTGAGAACAACAAAGTTAAGTATGCACTTGGTAATGATGTGCGATTCCTACATACAGTCATATGTAAATGTTCGGGCACCCCTGGGTAAATTATTCATTTGAGAGGGGTGTGTTCAAACTTTTATTGTATTTACTTTATGACTGTATATGCAAATTATTCACTTTGGTCCTTCAGCTGTAAGCAAATTTCAGATATTCAGTCACCTTCACTGATTCATGTGCAGTTTACATTCAAAGCTGAGCCACTCCCATTTTATTTCGGCATCTTGATCGGTGTGGCCTGTTGCCCCGCCATTATGGTGCCTCCAGAATTTGGCATAAAAAACATATCTTGGTAATTCTGGAGAGCACTATAAACAGGAGTTGATTTAAAACATAAAAGATAAAAAAACTTCAAACATCTCAAAACATAAAAGCTGGAGGCTTTTACAAAGTTAATGCAATGACACAGAAAACACATTTCTCTTGCTTCGTTTAAGGCTGCAAGCGAAGTCTTTGTCGATGGGTGGTGCTGAAACACCTACCTCTTCACTTCTACACTTCTGATGTCCTCAGAACTTCAGATGAGATACTGGTGTCAGTTTCCACCTTCCTTTTCTTTTCACTACTCTTGCTGCAAATAATGCAAAGAAAATGACATGTTTTCTACACTCCTCTGCACCCACAGTGCTGCAGGAAGTAACCTCAACACTTTTACTTTCACCGGATGCTTTTGAACATCTTGCTCAGGGCAGCACAGGTGCTAGTTCTTCCCCCCACCTTCATTCTTCAGAGTGGTACATCATGCAAAACCAAAAGGGTAATTATTTGATTGTAAGAGACAATATTGCTAAAGCTGTAGGTTCAATAAACTAAAAAGTGTAATGTTTGAGAGTGCAGAGTGTTGTGAGCTGCGTCGTTAGACAGTACATTTTAGAGTTGTATCAATTAACGAAGACCAGAAATCTTATTAATTATGCCAACAGAAACTGAGTAAACGTCCTCATTCCTCCAACTGAGCTCCTGCTGTAGAAGGCCTAATTTATGGGAGCTGCGGCACCCCCTTGTGTTCACACACTTGAATGACATGTAAATCTGTGCTTTGCTCGACTTGCACCGAACAGCAAAGCAGTTTTGCAAAGGTCCAAATCAGTGGACCCTGTAAAGCTTTGGTTGCTCACGTTTGAACATCTGATCATCACGTGTTAGCTACACAGCACTTAGTGGTTCCAGGAGAAAGCCACTTCTGCCACTGGCTACTAAACTTCTGAATCTCTGTCCTTCCATTGTACCAAAACTCTTCCCGGTGTACTAAATTTGAAGGTTCACAACTGTATAATAAATGAATCGTGTGCTGCCAGAAAAAAAGAGTTCTGTGTAAAATTTTGGACTTTTTTCTGTGAGTGATTAAATGTACATTGTAACTGAACCATTCACAATGATCAGAAATCATGGGACATAGTAACATCAGAACAATCTCTTCCGTCTTAACAAAAAGGGCCCTAAATAGCCCAAAATGACTTGCAACAATAGCAGAACCCTTTATGTTGCTGTAGAACCATTTTAAAGGTCCTCTGAAATCTGGGTACATTTCCAGTCTGGTGGTCAATATATCATTATAATATCCAACGTTTTTATCTATGAAACAAAAAAGGGGGGACAGTTCCAGCCTATGTGCACACAGTGCGAGGAGACAGAGCAAGGCACTGCTGCCAGAGGAGCTGCTGACTGATATTGATGTTAACATTACTCTGAGCCGCATGCATGGGAAGAAATTACAGTAGTCCTGTAATGTACTGAAAGTTTATCAAATAACAACAACATATGTTTGTGAATACTTGTTTCCCCTCACTGTACATCAGCCTATAGGGCCCAGTAACAAAATCAGCCCGTTTAATTGTAAGTGAAAATGCTGAATACATTGACACAGTTACAATGTAAAAATAAATTATGGTTGTTTTGATGCATAAAACCAACATGTTCAGTGGACCTTAGGGAGAAATTAAAATACAATGTATTACAAAACACTATGTGATGTATAAAACGTAGCATAGGGCTATTTTAGAAATGTGTAGCAAAAGTTTCCACGCTCACATCACACGTTCAGTTCGCATCAGTCTTACATTATTAGTTATTAATTGCACTGGTTTCTTGGCTAAAGAACTATTTGAACTTCCTCAATGCTTTAAATTTGAACTTAGTGTTTAGAGTTTACTCCAGATCAAACAAGGTTACTTCTACCCTCATGAGAAAACAGTTAGATTCGGTGCTTATTAGAGGTTGTGGGACAAAAACAGAAGAAGGACGAAGTGTGGTATCTACATGTGGTTAGTGTTTTGCTAACCAAAAGAGTTTTGACATACTGTGTTCCACAGGTCCCTCAGGTTCAGCAATTGACTACAGCTAAAGTTTCAAATTGAAACACTGGCGTACTGATCAAAAACTAAAGGCTTGAAGCAATAGCAGATTAAAATAGTTGCAAAGTCCACCAATCCATGAATCAATTTAATTAATATCATAGCAAGTGCAGGCAAGGAAAGCAAAAGAGTGTTTTTAGCTACTCTCACAGTTAGCCATGTTTTTCTCTTGAACCTCCCTGGATTGAAGGAACAGTGTTTGTCCTTTCCAGACTGAGTGATGTTGAAATCCTCAGGCTGGTGTGGTCACAAATGTTTAGTCATTAAAATCTCATTACTTGACTCATTATATTGCTTTGCTATTATGAGTGTCTACCACAACTCATGAGGAATGATGGCTAGCTGTGTAGCAACACCCATACTGCAAACAACATTACTAAATATCTGGATGTATGTACATTTATTATGCTTTATTGCCTGCTGTCAGCATGGGGCCATCCATCCATCCATCCATCCATTTTCTAAGCCACTTCTCCGTCAGGGTCGCGGGGGGATGCTGGAGCCTATCCCAGCAGTCTTCGGGCAGAAGGCAGGATACACCCTGGACAGGTCGCCAGTCCATCGCAGGGCAGACAGACACAGACAGTCAATCACACACTCACACCTAGGGGCAATTTAGCATGTCCAATTGGTCTGACTGCATGTCTTTGGACTGTGGGAGGAAACCGAAGAACCCGGAGGAAACCCAAGCAGACACGGGGAGAACATGCAAACTCCACGCAGAGAGGACCCTGGCCGCCCGGCCGGGGAATCGAACCCAGGCCCTCCTTGCTGAGAGGCGACAGCGCTACCCACCACGCAACATGCGCAGAGTGTTTTTAACCGTTCACTGGGTTAGATGAACGGGCCCCATCCTCACCAAACGTAGACGGCTAGGAGAAAAAGCTTGGCTACTGGCATTTACATAACAGGTACAGGAAGATTCAGATTCAGATTCTTCTATTGTCATATGTATCTTTTTATTGTCATCTCCATGAGAACATTTTTCTGTTTTTCTATTGCAAAATTGATTTAGTTGTATAACTTTAGATATTTTTATTTTTAACCTGTAAATGTACACCAATAATAAGATGAAAGGGCCATTTTGCGCTTTTACCTCACTGCAAATTCATTTGTAGACATTTCTTTCTCATAGCGCAAAACACTGGGAGTTTACTGCAATGAAGCACCTATTCCAATTTGCCAAGACACATTTATTTGTTTTTGATGAAAGAAAAATTGTGAAACAGGCCATGCACTCTACATTATTCTTCATTTGATGAAGAAAAAAAATAAGAACAAGTTTTCTGTAATATTATGAGCAAATCATCAGGTAAAAACTCTCAAAGCACTATCAAAGAGCAAGTAATGATCTGACAGTTTTCTATTCTAAACAGTTGCTAAAAGCACATGTTAGAAATCTTTGACTAAAGTTTCTTTATTATTCCTGTGCTATGGCTTCTGTGGTTTATGTGTGCTCGAGGCAGAAACATGTATGTAGGTAAGAGGTTACACTCAAAATCATACAACTCTCAAACCACCTGGGTGCCCTGAAATAAAATCAAACCAGGCTTCCAAATGCACTCAGTACAGAATGTGAGTTCAGCTCAACCCACCAGTCAATAATGAGCATGTGTTTTAAATCAGAAAATAAAATAATTACCTAATTTCCTCAGATTTCTGGTGTGTAGATGTGTTTTTGTTTTTCAAAATAATGTTAGAATTACCACATACTTTATTGGCAAGCAATAGGCCATTTGTAAGGTATTATTCTAACTTACTAAGTGAAAAAATTGAGACATGGAGTTATTTTGACAAAGTGTTGGTAAGCAGCGTCTTCCTTTGTAAACCTGTCCCTATGTAAGTAAATGTGAAATGGATACATGTACTGAAATTTTATCAAATAACAACACGTTCTGAATACTCGTTTCCGTAATTACCTGTTTCTGTATGTGATGTATCAAATGTAGCATTATTTTATTTTACGGCTCTTTTAGAAATAGTAGTATGTAGTAAAAGTTTCCACACTCTCATCACACATTTAGTTTGCATTAGTCTTACATTATTAGTTATTAGTGCACTGGTTTCTTGGCTAGAGAACAGTTTGAACTTCCTCAGTACTTCAAATTTGAATTTAGTGTTTAGAGTTTACACAAGAAACATGGTTATTTATAACCTCATGAGAAGAGGTTGTGGGACAAAAACAGAAGAAGGACGAAGTGTGGTATCTACATGTGGTTAGTGTTCATGCTAACCAAAAGAGTTTTGATGTACTGTGTGTGATGTTGCTCCATCGCTGTGAGTGTAGCTTTATACAGCATTTGGCATAGAGGGTCTGTGTTGATTTGGACTATGGAGATGGAGCAGCGGTGTTTTAATATATATGATGATAGCCATGGCGATAGAAGAGAAAGCCAAACAGACAGAACTGAGAACATCTATCAGTGTCTGCAGTATCCTCCAACTGCACCACGTACCCAACCTAATGAAACTGAGCCATCTACTTCAGGTAAGGAAAGGCTGGTTGACCTCGGTATGAATATATGAATGAAGGCTGTGACCTGATGCTGCTAGAATACAGAACAGACTGCAAATCAAACGTTCTGTAGACTTCTGTGTTCTCATCCTGCTGCTTTGCGGTCTTAGCTGATAACTGCTCACATAAAGAGATCACACATCAACAAAACAGGCATACAAATATACATATATCCAAGCAATTGTGGTTTCTTTAGTTGCGATGCTGTAAAGGTGTAGGAACAAACTCTTCGGTGACACTCGTCTCTTGCATATAAAGATGTTTATTAGCATTGAGAGGTCGAAGTCACAGACAAGCCTTCGCGAACCAAGCTTGGAGAGAAAAGCCAATTGTTTCTCTGACACGTCCGTTTACAACTCCAGGTTTTCTACCGGTGTGGCCATCTGGTTTCTGTCCTCAATTGTGATATATGGATCTTCTTTAGCCAATTTTGGTATAAACATACGTTATTGTCCAGAGTAGCCCCAGTCTAATATATAGCATTGTTTACATTCAGGGGGGCCCCATCCTGTGCAGCTGCCTCTTGAATAAGCTCCACCATATTTCAGTCAGAGGCCCACAGGATAAACTCAACCAGAATCTACACAGTCTAATAATCAATATGATAGAAAATAATGTTACGACTATAGAATTAATACGGTCAAATTCACCACACAATACATATTAAATATGCATAATAAATATACAATATATATAAAAATACAGGAAATGTATATTTTTTAAATGATTCAATGATACAGAGAAAACGTGACAACTGTGCAAGAGCTGGTAGACCACCAAAACTGTCACCTTCAGATCAACAGCACTTAAAGCTGTCATCTTTGAAAGAGGAGAAGATCAAGCTCCACTCTTGCTTCAGATCTGAAGAATCCATAGGTGTTTCTGTCCATCCTTCCAGCGTGAGAAGACAACCCAACACTATGAATCGGAAAGGATGTGTAACATTCAAGAAGAACTTCCTGAGAAAAGAAGAACATTTGTAAATCAAGTAAAGAACCTGCTGGTGTTCTCAGAACAATGGACTGTCCAACCAATGCTCAGATCTTACTGGGATCAACTTGTAAGATTGAACTTTGAAGTTGTGGAAAAAGAAAAATTATATATATATTTTTAAATTAAGTTTAATTGTCTCAATTTGATCTACAGATAAATGTGGAGGGAAGAAGATGATACTCCCACTTCTCATTATCATCATTTTCTTACTAACCGCCATCCTTTTCATTGCTACGATGCATTGTGAGTTTCGCCCACGCAAACATGATGAATAAACAAATGTTTTCATAGTTGAACTCTTTGTCTATGTTTCATCAATATGGTGTTCCATTTCGTGCCTAAGCTCTGGTTACCATAATAAAAGGAGCATTTTTTTTCTTTTTCTCCAGACTACCACTTTATACAAACCAGATTGGGAAACAGCCAGAACACAAACAAAGGTAAACTCCCAATTTATTCTGAAAATATTCTGATTAAACATATTATATAGCACATAAGTGACAGCTAAACTTTATAACAGATGAAACATCTTAAATATAATCACACATTCTACGTTGAGATAAAACTAATTTACACCTGGAATTTATTGTGATGTTTCAGAACTGTGGATTCTTCATGCCAACATGTTCTACTTGTTTTGGAGCAACCATGGTGACTGTGACACTGCTGAGAGATTCTGCGCCAAGAGAAACGCCAGCCTTGCAGCTGCAGCTGAATATAACCTGGTACAAACACAGATGTGCCTTTGTAGAATCAACAGGGCTAAATGAATTCATAAAGCATGTAAACAAATAACTAAGATGTCACTGAATTTAAGCATTTCACTACTGTAACATACGGTAGAACAAACTTTAACTGTTTTACTAAACTGTTAAACTGTTTTAGTGCTTCCAGACACAGATAATTTCCCAGTCCCAGTTCCATCTCAAGTGTGAATGCAAGACCAAGTCATGTCAGGTCTAGATTCCCACTTTAACGTGGTCCCTGTGGTTTAAAGTATTTAAAGCATTATTTTTTTATTGTTTTATTTATACTCGGTTAATATTTTAGCTCAGTTCAATCATTCTGCAAGCAGTTAAACTCACTGTTAGAAATGCATGTTAGAAACTAATGACACTTTAACATTCATGCACAAACCTTTTGCTCAAATATGTTTTTCTGGAACTCCATGACCAGAGAGGATTTGGGTGAGTTTGCATGGAATGCAAGAAGATGTGTTACATTGAAAAATCAAATCATATTCCTATGGGGCAGTCGTGGGCTGGAGGTTAGGGATCCAGCCTTGTGAGCGGACGGTCGCCGGTTCGATCCCCAGAGCCAACAGCACATGACTGAGATGTCCTTGAGCAAGACACCTAACCCCCAACTGCTCCCCAGGTGCTGCGGATTGGGCTGCCCACTGCTCTGGGCAAGTGTGCTTGTTGCCCCCTAGTGTGTGCTCACTAGAGTATATGTGGTGTTTCACTTCACAGATGGGTTAAATGCGGAGGTGAAATTTCCCCATTGTGGGACTAATAAGGGTCTATTAAGTTAAATTTTTTAAAACAATCACGTAATGATAAATATTTTACAATTTGACAAAATTGAAGATTTGCACCTTCCAGGTTATCATTTTTGCTGTGTTCTTCTGTATAAGTATATAAAGTCCCAAAGACGTAGGACTTTTGTTGTTGTCTAATCTAGCAATGCAGTATAAAACCACCAAGCTGTGCTTTGGCAAATAGCCTCTGTGATTTGTTCGTAAACGTGTTTAGTAGCAACATTGAAATACTGAAATGTATTTATTTTTCAAACTGCCATTTAGTTCTTTCTGAAGTTAACCTTAGTGGGGGGGTGAGGCAGTCTGTTGTTCCATTTTACATTTTACAGTTTCTGCAAATAACCTGTCTCAGTACTGACATAGCTGTGGTTTTGTGTGTGTGCAGGCCTGGCTGCAGTCACAGGCCAAAGGAAAGCGCCTCCTAGTGAGGACAGAAACCTCCAACGGCTCTGGAGACTCTGCATTTGTCCACACACATACGGTATTCAGCATGGCATTAATATACAGTATCATTTTTTTCTTTTATTCTTCTGCATTTTGCACTGTTAACACCACTGAACAATACTATTGAACCTTAGCAACATTTAAGAGTGACTGTTTCAGCCTGGCTCATTACTTTGCTCAGTAACTGTCGTAACAGTATACATAACGTAACAGTATACATAACGCTTTATAAATGCAATTTTAAGGCATTATATGACATACAAAATACCTTATAATGCTATAAACTTGTATAATTGTTTATAAGTAGTTATAGTTACATGCATAACACTTTATAGAACAAACATGTGACATATTTCGCAAGGCGGTATAATATCTGTTCATAGAAACACTTACAATGTTCTGTAAGGTATTAGGTATGGTAATTAATTTCCCTTAACATTAAAATGTTTAAAAAAGACTCATTTCACTTAAAGCTGGGCATAAAACTAATATTGCATTACAACATTGGTTTCTGTTATGAAACCTGGCTTAATGAAGTCACATATTTTTGCTTTATAAAGTGTAGTGCATGTCATTTTAACTGAAGAGATGTTATACGAGGAATCATTGTAAGATGTTAGCTATGCTATATAACCCTTCATAAATGCATTTATCGTGCATTATGAATACAAGATTCAAAGTGTTAGCCAAAAGTTGTATCCTCCACATTTAATAATAATATCCAGTCGTTTAATAGGATGTCATTAATTAGTGATACTGATGTCTATTAAAATGATCAGAAGCACAAAACACTGAAGGTAAACAGTTTCCATCAGGGAGAACCGAGTGGCTCTGAAATCACTTTTACACACAAGCAAAGTTTCAGTTTAAGATTAATTTGCAACTTAGTTCCAAGTTTAAGTTGAATAAAAACTTGCTTTAAAAACATTCACACGTGAGTTCCTTTACTGTATTGATCTGGAGGTCACTGCTCATAAACATAAACTAGCCAAATCTAATTTACTATAAAATGAAATGGTGTTTGTAAAAATTCTGAAAAAAGCCCCGTCAGTCACGACTGCATGTGTGGACATATTTCTATATTGTGGTCTGTTTACACAAAGTTAGGTTAGTTCATCATTCATGTTGAATAGACTCTCCCAAAATTTCATGCTGCTGCACTGATGTTGAACAGTGTGCTGCACTGGGTCGGTATGACCAACAGGTGAAAACAAGCTCCAAATAAAGTGCGCGCTGTGCCCTGATTGGTGTTCTCGCTTCTTTTGTTTTGACTTATGTTTTTGAGCACAAATAAACCAAAACCTTTTTCACATAAAAGACTGGAGTAAAACAATTGAGATATTTGATTTTTAAATGTAGCGGACTGAAAGCAAAAAGTCACCCAAACCGGAAAAACTTCAGTAAAGTACAGATACACGAAAAAACTACTTAAGTACAGTAACGAATTACATTTACTTAGTTACTGTCCACCAGTGCCTAGAGAACCAGTACATCCCCAAGGACATCTTTCTCACTGCGATTCTGATCCTTCCCAGGATGAAGATGATTTTGATTGCGACTTCCTCGATGGGACATCTGATAAGAACCAGGTGGAGGGATGGGTGTGTGAGAAAGAAGCAACATGAAGCAAAAGGGAAACCATTCCAAACAGCTTTGTGTTGCACAGTGCTCTTTGAAAATTCTGAGTTATTCTTCCGGCGTGTTTTCTTGTTTGCTTGCTTATTTGTTTTTGTACTTGCTGCTCAGGGTCACCTCCTTGCCCCCATCTCAGTTGGGTTTAAAAACATCTCATAATGTTACTTTCTATTTAAACAATTGGGAAATGAGAAACTACAGCAGGGGTGCCCAAATCTGCTTGTGGAGGGCCAGTGTCCAGCACAGTCTGGTTTGTTAGGTGTGAGAGGAAAAACGACCAAACTGTGGCCCACTAGAACCAGAGCTGTGCACCCCTGAACTACAGGATGCGTTTACCATAAATTGGCAACCATTCGTGCTAATTTTCTTGAGGTCAATAAGGCCAGGTGATTATTTATTTTTGCCCTTATATAATAAGAATCTGTGCATTTGCCCTTTAATTAGTTTTACCTGTCTTGTACCTGTATACCATTTACAACATAGGTATACTTTGTAGGTTTACAGTTACTGATTGTAGTCACTGAGTGGGTATACCAGTTTCAGCACATAGTAGCACATGGTAGTGTCTGACGGTGGTTCGAGCTATGGGGTACAGTGGTGGGGCTCTGTATACCCAAGGCACCTCGTGTAGATACAGTTTAATCATTTTGGTTAACACACTGCCAGTTTTAAGACCCTCAAATATGCCAATGTGCCATGGATCCTTTCCAACGATGTGTGGCATTTTATTCGCAGAAACAGATCAGTAATTACTACAAAGCACACGACTGTGGCAGAACAGAAGTGGTGTACAAAATAAACTAGAAAATCAGTGAACATTGTCATGTTGTGCTTTGAAAAGTATGGTTAAGTATAAAATATAAAAACATAGATTTGGATATTTTTGATAAAATTGTATTTGAAAAACTTTTTACATTTTTGACAAAAATGTATTTGATAAATTTTGGAATCTTTGTCCAAAATTTGAATTTGGTTGCATCCTACATGTTCACAGAGAGAATAAACAGTCCATCTTTAAGCATGGTTCCTTTGGGGTCCTTTAGAGCCTATCCCTTACTAGCTCTACTATCAAAAACATGACTGCCAAATGCGAAAAGGCTTCTGCAAAACCCAAACGGTTTCAATTAATGGAGTAAACAGCTAAAAATGAAAAAAACTTGTTTCTAACCATTTGTACAAGACATTCCTTAAAATCTGGAAAGTAAATGGATGGATTCTAATCTAAGTAATCTTAGCAGTCATGTTTCTGTTTTTCTACTGAAAAGAAGATTTGGGATGATGGGAGTAGCATTACTGCTACTGAGTGCTCATTGGTTGGTGAGCTGATCAGGTCACTGGCTTAGTAAAGCAGTTTGCATTCACTGATGTCATGAATGTCTGTATTACCTTTAGTTTAAAAGCATTCAAGAATATAACACATATATATTTATGTGTTCAGAAATGTTGTGCTTTTTTTTCTATATAAAAAAATATAGTTTACAAACTACGATTTTGCACAAAAGTTCCATCGGAAACCGTTCATTTTGGACTTGCTTGGGAGTTTACGATCCTGGAAGACCTTATTGAGTGGTAATTCTCCTCACATTCTTTGGTTCCATCACAAAAAAAAAAAATCATATTAATAATTCAAGGTCCATAAACCTGTATGGATGCTGTTATAATACAAAATAAAATTGTGCTATTATTCCAACTGCACCAGATGGTTAACCTGCTACAGCCAGGGCAACAGACAATACATCACATTTTTTACAGCCCTGTCACTCTCACGTTCCCTTTTGGACTGGTTGTCAAATAGCCTTTTACACGGTCATTGTGTTAATATGATGGAGTTGTTCAAGTATTTTGCAGGATTTGCAGAGATCACATGATGCCAGCCTCACTCTCGTGCTCCAATCAGTGCTCCAGTTCCCCAGAGTACCGATTGGTTTCACCTGTCCTTCTCTGATTAGTTTAGCTTAAAGCCGGGCCTGTAGCTAAATTCATTGCGAGGTATTGCTTCTTTCCACAGAGCTACTGAGCATTATTTCTAACTGTTAATTCCTGATCTGATCTGTTTTGCCTTTTTTTTGTAATCTTTGTTTTTGTGTTTATTGTCTTTTCTGGATTTGACCATTGCCTGTGACCTGACCACGATTGTGGCTTCTGTTTGCACCACTAAAGCCTCTCATTCACCTTTTATCTGTGAGCGTCTGCGTCATTCTGTCTCCTTACAATGAACTTCATTCTTTTCCTATTTTTTCCCCACAAAAGTGTGTTAAAAATGATAGTAAACAGAGACAGAGATGATATATAAATAAAATAAAACATGATTAAAATGGAAGTGGAAAATGTGTTTATTTTATCATTATTGTGATATATAGTGATATTGTGATAATATGCAGCAAGTTATTCATACTTAAAGAACACTGACAAGTTGCAAAGAGAACATAGTCATGTTTAACTGGATTTAGTGTAGTACAGTATGTGAAATATTGGGTAAAAATCATCTTACAGTTTATCGGTTATCAGTTTTTGATGGCTGTTTTTAATTGTGGCACTAATAGTGCACTGTGGGTGTCAAAATATCATGAGACATATTGTGTAACTCTGAATCTTGTACTGTATTTTGATATGATGTTGTTGTATTGTCCACTCCCATATTGATTTATGTGTCAGAAACTCTTTGAAAAGATGCTTCTTCAGGGGTTCTTTAGTAAAGAAATGGGTTCTAAATACAACTATGAACACTCAAAGTTCCCTTTGCATGACTAATTCATGTACGAAAGTTCTATAAAGAACCATGTACAGTGCATTCTCCATCAATTTGAAGCACCATTTCATGATGCAAAAAGCAATTTAGGGTTCTAAGAGTGTTCATGGTTCTATATAGAACCAATTTTTACTAAAGAACCCTTGAAGAACCATGTTTTTTAGAGTGTAGATGAAAAATGTAAAACTAGAATGATACATTTAAAGAAAATATAAAAGAATGTGTTATATTAGATGCTTGGATTTTCAATACACAGTCATGTCAATAGCAATGCACTTATATACTGTATGGCCAAAAGTTTGTGGACACCTGCTCATCCAATGTTTCTTCCAAAATCAAAAGTATGAGTAAGAAGAATGTCTGTACACTTCAGGAAAGGCTTTATACTAAATGCTGGAACATTGCTGTGAGGATCTGACTGCATTAAACAGCAGGAAACACTAGTGAAATCAGGTACTAATGCTGGATGATCAGCTCGGGATCACAAACGCCACTCCCACTCATCCCGAAGGTATTAGTTGGTGCTTCATCTCTCTAGAGAACACAGTTCCACTGCTCTACAGCTCCATGCTGGGAGGCTTCATTGAACAGGGTGGCCTTAGGCTCATTTGCAGCTGCTTCAGTGCATCCTGTTCTATTGCCAGTGCTTTTCTATGAAAATTGCACAAGCTATGTGTTCATTTGAATGACTGTTTCAGAAGTAAATGCACCTTAGTGCAGCTGAATTCACTAATAAGAAGGGGTGTCCACAAACATTTGGACATAAAGTGTATCTGCCCTTCGGTAACATGTTGGCACCGTTCATAGCTATTCACTTAAAGGTTTTTTCACATCAGCTCTTTTTTTAGAATAGCCACTTGATCTCGCCTCTGGATGCTTGTTTTCCAGATGTTGAGCCTCTTCAAGTTCAGAAAGTCTTTGTTTCAATTTCTCCAGCTCTCTGTCCTTCTCTTCCATCTGTCTGCTGAACTCCTCCTGCATCTTGGAGTTTGAGGCCAAAATGCTCCCCTTGAGTTCAGGCAGGATGATCTTCATGAGGTTTCTCTCTACTTCCATTTTGTCTTCTCCTTCATACGTCTCCCTGATCTCCTCCATCCCTCTTTCCTCTCTCTCTCTCATTTCTTTAAGGCTGTGGATAATATTCTCCATCTTAGTCCTCTTCTGTAGATCTTGTTTCAGCTGTCGCTCCAGTTTTCTTTTCTGTTTAATATCCTTTTCTTCTTTAATCTTTCTCTCCAGTTCAGTTGTTTGTTTATTGAGTTCTCTGATATCTTCTTCATGTTCTTGGATCAATACCTCTATTTTTCTTAGAGAGTCCTGCACCACCTTTTCTAAGATCTCTTCTTCTTCTTCTTCTTCTTCTTCTTCTTCTTCTTCTTCTTCTTCTTCTTCTTCTTGTTCTTCTTCTTCTTCTTCTTCTTCCCTTACTTTCTCCTTATCTTCCTCTTGCTTTGTAATCTGAGATTCTGTCTCCAGGTACATCTCACTGCTGTAGAACCCCCCTTCATTTCCTTCCAACATCTTCTCTATCTTCTCCAGCAGCTCTGAGATTTGAGAACCATCTCCACTCTCCTTAATGCTGAGACAGTGTAACCTGTTCCCACATTTCTCTACAAGTCTCTGGACCTCCTGGTTTCCTGACTGGATAAACTCTTCAATGCTCTTCTCTTGGACTTCATCAGTAACAGTGAAAAGGATCATGGTGTTCCTCCAACATCTCTCTCCAAAGATCTCCTCCATTTTCTCCAGCATGCCTTTCTCCTCTCCTGTAGACTGCTTCACTGGTATAACTAGGAGAAAGGCGTGAGGTCCTGGGGCAGACAGACGGACACAGTGTCCCACGTCCTGTCTCAGCTCCTCCAGAGAGAGTCCAGGACTGAACCAGTCAGGAGTGTCCACCACAGTCACCTGCCTCCCAGCCACCTCCCCCTGTCTGCTCTCACTCTGCTGCCTCACTGTTGACGCTCCAGTCTGGCTCCTCTCCTCTCTGCCCAGGATGATGTTTTTTGCTGCTCTCTTCCCACATCCAGTCCTCCCCAGCAGCACCAGCCTGAGCTCTGATGCAGGAAGTGATACCAGTGAGGCTGCACTAGAGGATTCTCCAAGGTCTGCAAATGAACAAGGATGAGTCGTTTTAATTGCTCTGTTTGAAGAGTGACAGAGTTCTGATTATCTAAAATTCAGAGCAACACTTGGTGCTAGAAATAATGCAGACCATAGACCTGTCAAACACAATCATCACATAGCGCCACTTGACTCAGATGACTACTATTTCTACAAAATATTAGCTAACCAGAATCACTGCCTTTGACTTTCACATGAAACCAAATACGGAATAAAAGGTAAATCAAAACTGCTAGTGTCGTGTGAGCCCACCCACTTTTACTGTGTCATTGTGCATTGGGAAACTCAACCAGGGTACAGATATTTTTCACATACAGATAGATGGATAAATGCCTGGTGCTTCATCTGGCTCCTATAAGCCTACCCACACATCAAATCCCCAATCATAATGACAGGATTTTATCAAATGAATCTCAGTAGTTACTCACTTGGTGGAAGCTCCAGCTCCTTGCTGACTGTTACTGCTGAGTCTGGATCTGTTATGTCCTGCAGCTGCTTGTTTCTCTCCTCATGCTGCTTGTCTCTTTCCAGTAGCTGTGTGTCTCTTTCACTTAGAAGTCTCTCCTTCTCTTCAAGCTGTTTGGTCTTTTCAGCAAGCTCAGTTTTCAGTTGCTCCAGTACGACCACCATCATCTGTAGCTGGCTGCTCTTGCTCTGCAGTGCCTCCTCGGCTCTTTCCGATTCCAGCTTCATATTCCTTAATTGTTCTTCGGTTAACTCCAGCAAGCTCTGCTTCTCTTGAAGTTCCATTTTCATGGTCTTTACATCTGTTTTACACTCTGAAATGATTGAACACAGTATAGTGGATAAAGATTCTGCATATATTTAAAGCTTAGTACAGCTCACATTCTTAGACGAGTGTTTTCCAGTGTTTTAGTGCAGATGTAGTCAGACGGCCAAGCCATGTTTGATGCCCATATTGTACTTCCTTAGTTTAGCACTGGAGCTATGAGGCTAATGTTGCAAACCAACACAAGAGGTCAATAGTCACCCAATTTTATTCTGTAAATACATCCTTAAAACTGACTTGTCACTGTGTTTTAGGTGGCAGGTTTAAGTTTCGTTTCAGCACTGGTGGGAAGTATTGCTCATACCACCTGACTCATCACATGATGAGGCATTTTTTTAGGTTTATAGGTGAATAAATCTGCTAGTCACCTTGAGTTAAAGATTTGTGTAGTTAAACACAGCAGGCATACATTTTACACAAGCGCTGTAGCGAAATCTAATAGCATCCCGAAGGTGACTTGTGTTTGTTAGCAATGTTTGCTCTAGTCCTAAACAAAAGAGTGATTTAAATGAATCATCAAAAAAAGAGAAGTTAGCTCTGCTATTATCTTTTAGGGAAGATAATATAGAGTACAACATAGAATATTGCTTCTGCTTAAATCATCCTTTTGTTTCCTTGGAAAATCTAGTGGGACCAACTTCTCAACAGCTCTTCCTGCTCTGCCCTGCACCCACCCTCTAATCATTAGCTGTATTTAGACCCTTCGTCTCTGTTTAGTCTTTATCAAGTCTGGCTATTGTTTCATATACATTTCTGAGTCAGTCTGATTCTCAGTGTGTTTCCAGCAGTGCTGATCTTCTAGTTTTGACTCCTTGTTTCTGGTGCTACGCTGCCTGCTCATGTTTCAAACCCTGCCTGCTACTGTCACAGTCATTTTTGGAAGAGCTCTTTTAATAAAATCTCGCTACAAATGCTCTCTGCCTCCTCATCTACATCATGACACTTTCATACCCACCAGACAGCAAAGCAGAGTCCTCCATTTTCAGTCGCTCTTCATCTGTCCATTTTCTACACCACTGGGAGAGTGAATAAAACAGTAAGGGTGAGTCACTGAGGTGGTGGAGCCACAGTGTAATGCAAACTAATGCCGTTTGAACAAAGCCAGTTTTGTTTGATTGAAATTATATGTTGGCTGTTGTTCAGTTATATCCAAAATTTTTGAATGAATCAGTTCAATTATTATCTGATGGTTTATAGATTTCATTCATTGTTTTTGTTTTTTTTCCCCTTTTTCTCATTAAATAAAACTGAAGTTCGTATTTTATGCCGTTCATATACAAAAATCAGTTTCAATGAAAAGTTTTCGAGACCATTAAAGTGAGTTGCAGTGCCTGTATGACTGTAATGCAGATGACCGTTGACTGTGACTCACTTCCCACATTTGGCTCGAGTGCTTTGCGCACATTTCCAGCACACATCTGTGACAAACCCGTTTTTTATAAACTGGTTATAAGTGTGAAACACTGATTCAGTCTGTTCCCTGAGCACCCACAACTGACAGAAACTACAGAGTAGAGGTTGCATAGCCATATGCATCAGATGCATAGCCAGAACCTTCACACTGAGTGGTCAAGTAGGAGCACAACATAAAAAGATAGCATTTAATTCTGGGCATAAATCAAAATGCACTGAATTCAGTCAGGACAATTACTGCTGAAATTAAACTGAGAGACAAAACTGAGCTGATGCATATTATTTTTATTTATTATTATATGTAAACAGTTGCATATGTGACTGCTTTTACTCTACACCCCATCAATTAATGACTTACGCTGCAATCGATCTGTTATGTGCAGTAATAACATTTAGTCAGTCAAACTCTGTGGCTCATTTACAGCACAACAGGCCTGTATTTATGGAGGTGTTGCAGATGGGAGAAGTAATAAAACCTCAAACGTTGCTGAGAGACACCATGTAATCAATATAAAATATGTAAGTGCTCCAGCTAATGTTTAAGAAACCTATAGGTAAAGAGACATCATGGCAATTTCATATAGATGGTAATGGTATAGTTCAGACAGTATTCACTCTTTTCATTCATTTTAATACAATCACAAAGTGGCTACTGCCTTGAGGTCACTGGTGTAAGAAAAGTTCATTGTTCACAAGATTTTAATCCAAGTGATTCTGGACTTTTTCTTTTGGCCCATTTTTCCTCACTCAATGTACGTGAAGTCTGAAGTCTTCAGATTGCGTTAAAAGAAGCTGAGCTTACCTGCTCAACGTTGACATGTGGGATGACTCCACCCTGAATAAGAACCAATGATTAGTGACAAAGAATGCAGCTGAGGATCTGGAGAAGATGTTAAACAGCTTTTCCAAACCACTCTGTCTTTGTTCTGAGCTACTCATTTCCTCTCAAGAAGCTTCTCATTCTCATCAGGCTGTTTTAACGACTCTGTCAAATAACCCAACCAGTGAGTCTAATTCATCTTATATAATCCATCACTGAGCAACACTGGTAAAAATACACATCCTTTTCCAGGCTATTATTACCCTAAATGTGATTAGGACCATAGACTTATTAGTTTGGGAACAAACTGGGTGTGAAATTTGTAAACAAGCCAACAGTTTGTGACAGTAGGGGGAGCTGAGATTGCCTGTTGTTAGAACATGGATGTAAAGTTAGCACGGCTGAAAAGTCTCTTCAGAAAAATATAATTATCCATGTAGATGTTTTGCATGTACAGAAAACGCATTACATGTGGTAAAAATCTACATAACAATGGAAAAACAGCTCCATTAACTAATGTTACGGTTTTGCTAGCAAGCTTGTTTTAATTCAGACATTAAAAGAGCATGGACTAGAGGAATTTGGGGTGGAATTATTATTATTATTTTTTAAAGTTGTTTCTCTTGTTGTGGATTTCGCCACAATCCAGTAAATTTTAGCAAGTTGTCCCCTGACTGTGCTCCATATTCTTATATTCTTTCTATTAGATCACTTCTAGTTCTGCAAGACTAAGTTAGGATGGATCAGTGAAACACTAATATACTAATATAATATATGTTCTCTGATTTTTATTATAATTTATGCAATTGACGCTTAAACATAATCACATTTAGCCCAAAATTTCTCATGGTCGTCCCCAGACGTTCTCATTACAAGATGACATCTGACCCCACCAGACTGATTATAACAAAGACTGACAATTTGAGGTGCTGTCACTTTGCAAATGCATTAGAAATACAGTAAGTTACAAACTAAGCAGTCGATTCTGTAACTTTTTTTCTTTCTCACATCAACGTTTTTATTTTGCTTCTTTGATTATATTTGATATTTGTATTATAATTTACAGAATCCTACCATCATAAACCCAGATTACGTATTGTCCAAAAAACACTTTTAATCAAAGTGGATTTATGTGAATGTTGATGGACGCAGTCAGTGAATGTGCACATTGTTGATATTTTCTGGCTTACCTTAAAAAATCGAAAGAAGCTTTTAAGTGGACCTGTGTGAGTTAATAGACAGAACAATGAGCAGCACATCAGCACTTAGGTACAAATTCATTTACAATAAATGTCGTCTTCAACAGAGGTTTTCCAGGCTCCTGAGCTTCCTTAACAGAAAGCACAACAGGGAGTCTCTTTTTGTTACGGTCTCTTTTTAAGACTAATATACACTATATTGCCAAAAGTATTCGCTCGTCTGCCTTCACACACATGTGAACTTAAGTGACATCCACTGACGCTGCTCTGTCATCGTTCCCAATCGCTTCCACTTGACCGTGGAAAATTTAGTAGTGAGGAAATTTCACATCTGGACTTGTGCTTGGTTTTATAAACTGTGGCCATGGAAGTGATTGGAACAACTGAATTCAGTGATCTGGATGCGTGAGTGAATACTTTTGGAAATATATTGTAAATGACTTTTCTTCTCATTGCCTTTTTTCTAGATCCATGTGTCCAAAGCAAGAACCTTCTTTCTTAAAGTGTGCTAATTTATTACATATAGTCCGTAAACATGACATGGAGGAACGATGCAGGGTGGGAAAACAGTGTGATCTACTAACATGAATCACCTACATTGTTGTACAGTATGTATTGGAAACACTGATGTAGACTAGAGATACTTACGCCACCATACTCTTGCTGTGAGCTCCTCTGTTGTGTCTCCATTGGTGACCTGACACAGGTAAAGTCCAATGTCGCACTCCCTGCACTCTCGAAGCAATAAGGAGACGTTTCCTCTCTCCAGCTCGTGAATGAACAGACTCACTCTGCCCTCATAGCCCCGCCCCTCTGTCACCTGCCCGTTCTTATAGAGACAAACACAGTCCGTCCCCTTAAACCACCTGATCGCCATGGAAACAGCACTGGCTTTAGGAGACAGGTAACAGTAGAGGATAACAACACTGCCCAGTGGAGCCTTCTCCGGGCGGCGGCCGATGAGTTTAAACATACCTGTGTTTGAAAAGATAAACCCTTTGTTTGTGATAAAACATCATTTTCACATAACTGCAATTACTGAGAGTAAACTGCAGAATATTGGCTTTAATTAAACTGTATATACATGTGCATTTGGCATATCAGTCCTACCAATTCAGAGGACATGAATACACAACCCACACCTGTTTCCATACTCTTTATAGCGTGCCCTCATTATCATTTCCCTTCAGGGGAATCCCCAACAGATTAATGCAATCAGATGCAATTTTGCCAAGCAAATGTTGGGCAAGCCTGTTTATAAGCAACAGCATTACAACTACAAGAAAAGACTTAATATTTCAAAACTACGTTAGATTATAGGAGAGCGTAGTTAATTTATGCTTACGCCTGTATAGTTAACCGTAGCTCTAATCTTTTATGTAATTTGTTTATATTTTAAAACTTTTCTATTTTCTATTAAACTTTCTATTTCTATTGCACCAAGAGGGGAGGGGGGGGGGGGCTGTAAACCAATTTCGTTGCGCAAATGTACAAGTACAATGTGTAATGACAATAAAGGTTCATTTCATTTCATTTCAGATTAGATATGTTCACACTGAGATTTATCTATGCAATCTACTCTACCTTTCATACATGACTGCTGATATAACCTCATCCGCTTGTTTATAAGTCAGCAAGCGAAAAGCCAATAGCTAATATACTGTGGTTCTAAGCCATAGACTATCGCCAGGCAATCATTCTCACAATGCATGCATGTTAAAAAACTGTTTGCAAACATTGCTATGGTTAATAAATTAGTTCATTTATGCTAGTGGAGGGCAAATGCTT
This sequence comes from Pygocentrus nattereri, assembly GCF_015220715.1. Taxonomy (NCBI): domain Eukaryota; kingdom Metazoa; phylum Chordata; class Actinopteri; order Characiformes; family Serrasalmidae; genus Pygocentrus; species Pygocentrus nattereri. Next base: position 26,973,292 of record NC_051233.1, read on the forward strand.
TGATTAAGAAATCCCCTCCTCAAAATGTGTCATGAATAGGCTTTTCTGTCCTGACAAACGTCCCAGCAGTGAATTGAATTAAAGTTGGTCAGGGCAAAATAATGAAACAGGGCCCATTTGGGACTTGACCCAGTAGGTCTTCACCTTCCCCATGTAATTTTATCAGGTTGATTGTCAGTGTGCTTCCATCCAGAGCCTCCAAGTCTCCAAACATAGTACCTCACTGCTGTCAGAACAGAACCTTGTATCTCCAAAACGAGAACTTTGCAGGGGAAGCAAAAAACTTATTTTACATTTAGTGTAAGTCAATGGAACCAGAATTGTTTCCGAGTCATTCTGGGACGTTTCATTTGGTCCGTTCTTTGTGAAAATTACTCACAATGTAAAGGGCAACAGACATTTTCAAATTATGTCAAAAACAAAAAATGGAGATACAAGGTTTTGTTATGACGACAGTGCTAAGAGTTATTCCAAGATTGGGGTCAAATGGACATGATATTTTTTTGTTCTGGTTTATGTTTTTGTATGTATTTATTTATTTATTTGTGTTGGTTTGTTTGTTATTTTGCTCTTACCTTAAAGAATGCCACTCTCTTCATCAAGTCACTGACTGCATTACTTTTACAGCTAAAACATACTTGGGGTTTGACAAAAGTCATTATCATAGATAAACGATCATCTTTGATTATATGATTATAATTATGATTATAATGAGTATCAAAGTCCATTAATATATGTAGTGTTCACATGGAAATAGTTACAGTGCAGGTACAGTATATTAGAGCATGGCTACAAACACTTATGGTAAAGCAACTTTTCTTTGGTAGTGGTACTTCAATATTATTTTTAATATTAAAGTTGTTACTCATTATTATCAATAATAAAAACTTCAGTAACTGTGCACACACACACACACACACACACACACACACACACACACACACACACACACACACACAGATATTGGATACCATCTACATATTAGGATTATGATTTGCAAGTGCATTTAGTGTAAAACCCCACAACCTAAATAGGGAACAGAGCAAAAAGACCCAACAAACAAATAGCAAATATACAAACAAATATAACAAATAGCATTTCATCTTATAAAATGCAGCATAATCACAGCTGCTAGGATTGAACTGTGTAATTACAAATGCCCCCAAACTTCTGATTTTAAAGAGTGGACTGACAACGTTATAGAACCTGCGCGTCTTGTGAGGTTATGATGGGGAGAAACAATGAATTCAACTGACCATGCAAACTGCACAAAACCCTTATATTCTTTTGTATTATTATGTCTTCACACTGATGTGACGCCAGTTTTAATATTCTTTATGCATTTTTTTCTGTCCTTTGCAATGAATTGCTGCTCCAAAGTTGCACATATGTGCCACATTAAACCTGTTATGTATAATTAATAAAATGTACTTTTTTTGGCAGTTATTCACGGAATAACTCGTACGTATGATGGCATCATTCTGGTGCAGTGCACCACATTTCCTGAGAAACAGGATGTTTCAAGAGTGCACATTGTTTCAGAAACTGCGAGAAGAGAACACCTTTAGTTTATGATATGAGCAAATGAAGAGGTGTAAGGAGAATCTGCACTTAATCCACGGTCTAAATTTATGTCTACAGTTTTTCACACTTGCTCACATCAAAAATATGGTGGGAAATAGTTGGCAGGTAAAGCAGATTACTGATAAACATCTGCAAGCTTGACTTACGGTTGGGTGCAGCTGCCATGTCTCAGAGCTGTCACAAACGGTGCCTAATACAATCCTTTGACAGGATAGAGAGAGAGAGAGAGAGAGAGAGAGAGAGAGAGAGAGAGAGAGAGACAGAGAGAGAGAGAGAGACAGAGAGAGAGAGAGTTTTACACTAACAAAACAGTTTGTTCTCATATTCATCTGAGATTTTCTACATAAAATCTAATAGTCTATGTTGCGACTATTGTAGAACTCCATGTTGCCTTTATGTTAACATCATTCGTCTGTATTTTTCTCTCTTATTGCTGATTATAATGTGTTTTAGCCCAGTGTTAGTGTAAGCTCAGTCCTCTTACCTTTACTGTTCTGCAATGCTGAAGGGGAACTGCATCCACTTATACAGTCTCACGTAAAAGCTTGTAGCGTCTTCTTAGTCAGCTAATGAGACTCGTCATGATCTCTACGCAGTTCTCATCTATTACGCATTATCACACTGCTAGCCAGACAGGATGTCTTGTAGGCTGTACTTTCACTTTCAATCCTCTTTTCACAGCATGTCCAAATTTTTCTTCTGCACCAGCCCTCCAACTCCACCAATCATCTATCGAGCGCTCACCTCCTCCTCTCTCTAGAGCTCTACCTCTTCCCTCAGTCATGCCTTTTAGCAAATTCTCCTGCTTTTGCACCCTTTTATACTGGTGTAAACGTAAACATTTTCTTTGTACATAAGTAGTTTCATTAAATATTATAGCTTTCTATTTGGCATAATTAGTGTATTTTTCTTGGTTATGTAGTTGGTTGGTATGGTTATACCTGTTTGTGGGTACAAATGGAGGGGAAGGGATTCAAGTGTGAGGTTTAATATCAAAAACTTTGGTGCACTAGTCACTTAAGGTTCAGCCCCAGTATGTTAGAAGGGACGATGGTGTTAACTTGGTGCCAGTAGAAGACTCAAAATCACACAGAGACAATCGCGGTAATTAGAATTGATACTACAGCCCAAACTACTTCTGAGGTGAAGGTTTTTGCAAACCCTGTTATTTTTGGATATGGTCATTTTTAAATGACAAAGGTTCATGAAATGTGATGAGTGACTGAAAATCCTTGTCCTCCTTAAGCCATAGTCCATTTTTGCCAGAATAAATGTTTATCATGATTATCATTCATAACAATGCTCAAATATTTATTGGGAATTGTGGATTTTGTCATATTTTATGATATGTTGTCTGCTAATCTGTGCCTAATAACACCTTTACCTTTGATAAATCACTAACACATGGCTTGTCATGGCTTATTGCTTTACTTTAACCTATTTCTTTTTGCTGAACGCCAAACCAGCAGCAGCACTCTTTGATTCCACGTAACGTAAGGGGCGGCTAGAAGAAAATAAAGGTAATCATTTAAAACAGAGAACTATAAGCAACTTTAATATAGCTTTACTCTGATTTTAATCATTTTCCATGACATATTGAACTTTTTGCTGTTACCTGTCGTTAATGTAGGCTAAAAAACCAAAGATATGAAATTGGAACACTTATTTTTCTTATATTGAACCAAATAAATAAACATTACATCACTAGGGCCAATTTAGCATGTCCTAACCTTACTTAACCTTATTTAGACCAGACATTGTTATAAACTCAGTAAAGTTAAAACAGCTAAAGAAATCATAACATTACAACATGTGCAATGAAGTAGAATCAAAGCAGAAGAAATACTGAACACTAAATGTAGTTCATTATTGGTGGAGAAGCTTTTGTTTGCAATGACAGACATTCAAGATGTTTCTGGTAAGAAAACCATGTTTACCAGGGGTGCCAATATTTGTGGAGGACACTGTATTAAGTAAAAATAACCACACAATATCTCAAAATAAGATATTATCCATTATTAGGAGTTACTAAGTCGGAGTGTTAGTTTTATGGCATAGCATTGATAATACAACCTCTTGTTTTCCACCTTGTGCTTAAAAATCATAACCTCAACATTATTTGGAGCGGTTTTGAAATTTTGCATGGTTGCACGAATTTAGCTGAAGTTTTTGTGGAAACATGATGTAACTTTTCCAAGCCCTAGGTGATTGGCAAGGAATGATCTTTCAGGAAAGGGGTGCCCAATCGTGATCCCAGAGATCTACCACACTGCAGAGTTTAGCTCCAACTCTGATCTAACCAGAAATAAAGTTTTCTGGAAATTGCATCTGTAAACTCTTGTACTAACTGCTCCTTTTATGTTCTACAGCATAGATCTCTAAACCAATGCCCACAAGGGACACTGCAGCAACAGTCGCTACAGCATGACTCTGTATCTTCTCCTGCATTGCTCCTGCTGGACTGTAGCAGTGGCTGCCTTAAAGACTGCGATGAGGGTTGTGAACTCACAGTGCCATAATCTAAAATATTGAAACAGAACATCAGTAAGAATAATCACATTGCTTTTGATGTCTATTTATAACAGGAGTGATGGAATGTGAAAATGAGTATGAAGATGATACTGAGGAATGATTAAGTGGTTTGTGTTACCTCTGTGTGTTAAGGCTGATGCTGGTTTCTGAAATGAGAACGATTTGCTATAAAGTCTCGTTCATCATAGCCAAGGTGCACGTATAGGAACACAAAGGGTGAAACCACAGTAGTATGATAAAGATGGACTGCAATACCTGAAGTTTTAAATACTGTGTGATTTTCTCTAATGCCGTATCGTTCTTCCTGCACTGCAGCAGTCCACTGTCCTCATAGAACAGACAGTCCACTGTGAATGTGTTTCTTCTGGTCACGGCTCTGCTGCTGTCAGGTACAGTGCTGTCTGGGTCAAACGTATGGTGGAGCACCACTAGAACAGCAGGCTTAGTGGCTGTGGAAAGTGGTATAAATATATTAAATCAAGCAGTGAAGCGTGAATCAGTGTGAAGATTCTGAAGTTTGCTGTGTGAGGTAGTTACCCGATTTGTCATTGAGATTTTTCAGTGCTGCTTCAATGTCAGTTCCAGCTCGAGAAGCAACAGGGCAGAAAACCAGAATGACATCACACCCCTCCACTGTAGACACCTTCTGCAGGTTTGGTTGGTGTTTGTGGAGTTTTCTGATGAAGTCCTTGTCAGCGTTTATCGCCTTTCCAGTCACAATAGCGAAGAACTTCAGTCGTCCTGTGGAGGGTTTCAACTGTGTTAATGGTGACTTTGAACTAAATGTTCATTTACCTGCGCAGACTTTTCATAATGTGCCACTCAAGCACAGCAAAGCAGTTCAGCGAAAGCAAAGACATTCTGACCAACAAAAAAAAGAGAAGCAAAACAGCAATATAGTGGTGACACTCAATATTTAGATTTTGCATAAACTTTGAATACTAAGGTATGAAATCCAGTCAAATGCAAAAGTTTGGTCACACTTGATCAATAGACATTTTGTTGATTTGCTGAGTGAAAATATCTTAACACAGAACAGAAAACACACTTCCGCATATTTCAATACACAATTACTCTTTACATGCTGAATTTAACATATTGGAAACAGTGGCTTGTGCAAAAGTTATGGTACATTTTATGCTTTATGTTTTTATTTTTTCTCACAGAGTTTTTGTTCTCCTTAAAGGATGTGTTAACTTATTTTCACTTAGAAATCAGCAAAACATATCATTTGGTCAGGACTGTAAAAGCACTGAATAATATTTAGAAAAAAAATACCTGAATATTTATATACAGATTCATCAGTAACAAGATGACCTGAGATATTATATGACTTAAATAATATTATATTCATATACGATCCCTTAAACTAGAGTGACAGACATTTGCTCAGTTTATAACACTACTATGAATGTTTCCCAAGTAGCAGAACTTCTGATGCAGAAGCCTAATAATAATAATAATAATAATAATAATAATAATAATAATAATGAGTACCATACCATGTTCTGTGGAAGATTCTGATGCCCTCACCTGAGATGATCATTTTATTACTTTCATATTTCATATTCTCCATATGCATGCTGAGTTTATGCTTAAGTGATACCGAAGTACATGGTACTACGTGACAGTATGAGTTACAGAGTCATATCATAGGCAAATACGTGAATTTAGGGAGGCCAGCTTATCCTTACAGGCCTGTTCCCAGGTTAATATTCAAACCAAGCACTTCATGTGCAAATTAAATCGAATGGAAATCTCCTATATGACATATGGAGGAAATAGAACTGTGTTGAATAGTGCTGAATATGAATACATTCAGGTTGAACAGAAAGATGAAACACAGTTTGTTTAATTCCGTATCATGGAATAAAGTGTATTACATATTTACTCATCGTGCTATATTTGGATTAAATAATTATTTTCAAGTTCAAGAAAAACAGTATCTCAGTGTCACTAACTTTTCTAGATTTTTTTGTGAACATAAAACTAAATATTTCAATTTACCCAAGTCATTATGATGTTTGGGGTAATTGTAATAAGCCGTTTCCACGTGAACATGAATCTCTATATGCTACACCTAAATATACCTGAGTCATTAGCCATGTGTTTACTCACCAAAACGTTCCATAACCAACTTGTCTCACTCTTGCTTCCTTTTGTATGTTGCTGCTGTCTGTTAATGAAAACAGAAGCATGAAGCACCAACTGCTGTGTGGCTAACAGCAATAAGAAAATGATAAAATAGACCATGTTGCGTCAAAATTACAGATTCAAATAACAAATGAAAGTAGTGACCTAAAAGAAAAAAAGTAAAAAAAAAAGAAAAATCTCTGTGCTTAAAGGGCAAAGCTAAAAACCAGTATCGAGTGGCCATGACCTCCAATCCCTCAGTCGCCGCTGCATTAAAAACAATCATGCCTCTGTAATGAATAGATTGTCAAAGACTGATCTGAGATGGAATCATGCAAAGAGGAAATGGTTGGTGTGGTTTGATGAGTCCACCTCTCAAATTGTATTTACAAATAACAGACGATGTGTTCTACAGGCCAAAGATATACTGTTACCAGTGCAAAGTTCAAAAGCCTGCATCTGTTGTGGTAGCGGGTGTATTACTGCAAATGGCATGGGTAACTTACACATCTGTGAAGTCTTTTTTTAATACCTGGGCCAGTATTCCTTGGCCACACCACCACACCCCTCTTATATGAGGGCATAAATTTTCCTTTTTTGCTACATTATTAATGTCACAACTGTTTATTGATCATTTATCCATAGTCATACAGAAATAAGGCCACCCAACCACCTACCCTCTACCCACAGTCTCTCTCCCTCCCATTACACCCCCTGATGTGATGAAGTGTTACATCAAGCGAGAATGGAAAAAAATCAACAGTTGGTTTGCACAGTTCCCAAACAATTACAATGAAAACAAAGCTTTTTCTACCTTTTCAAGTGAATGCAAGTAAAAAAAAAAGACTGGCAAATCACTGCTGTCTGTTTTTATGTGCATTTTTCCTACTGTCCCATTTCATTTAAATTGGGTTTATAATTGTTTACCTTGCTTACTGAATTAATAAATTCATCTTAGTATTCCTTAACCTTAAACCTGGCCCTAACCCTAACCTTAACCTAAAACCTAACCCTGTCCTAAACGTAACCTGCGTCCTAATCCGAACCCTGACATTGATGTTGTTAAGTTTCACCAGATAGTTAGTTTGTTAATAATTTGAATATCTACAGGTAATCGATCTCTGTCATCACCACCACACTGGAGAGTCAAAAGTGTTACAGCACAAAGATCATTATAAAATGTAAGAGTCACTGTAGACTGATCATTTAGTTATTAATGGCAGAGACGGAGAGATAAGAAGAGATTTCGAGACTCTGTCTACACAGGCAGCTCTTTCAAGCTATTCAGGCTTAGACTTGCTGAATGTTTTCCCACGTGTTAGTGTCCTCAACATAAAACACCAACGTCAGCAGGTATCGCAGTCACCGAAGGCCTGGTAGAACAGGTCTTTGGTTTGTATCTGTCTATTTATGGATAGGAGGAGCAGGTTCCTCATGGGAAAAATGTGCATCTTGCAGGGCCAGAACTCACAACTTGCTTTCACTTTAGTTAATTCTCTCCCAGTTTTAAATGATTAGCGCTACAATGCAGCTAATTTGTTTAGGTTGCAAATTTTCTTCTTTCTTTTTTTTTTAATTTTTATTCTGCTTTTTCTCAGAAAGGGACCTTTCATAGTGTTGAGTTGTGGAAGGATGGACAAAAACACCTGTGGATTTTTTCAGAGCCAAAGCAAGACTAAAGCTTGATTTTCTCCACTCTCTCGAAGATGAAAGCTTCAAGTACCAGTTATCTAATGACAGTTCTGATGGTTCTCCAGGTCTTATACTTTTGTTAGGAGTCCCATTTTCTCTTTATCTTTTCATTTTTTTAACTCGTTTTAGAAACTCCTTTTTTCCCACTTATGGCTTTTTCACAGGTAATGAAATAAAGTGAAGGGTGGTCATATTTTTGAATGAAGCTCAACCACACCAAACATAAGGATCAGGAGAATGAAAGGCCGGTGTCAACAGAACTGATGTATTGCTCATCTTATGGTACTGTACAATCTTTCCTGGCATCATATTCTGAGTTAAGCGTTTTGTTTTGTGTGATTATAGAAGAATATATGTCAGTACAAACGCAGTATAAAACTATTATTGTTAGCATTCTTGCTTACTAGTGAAAAAAAAACAAACTGCAACAGTTAAAGAAACAGTGACTTGAAAGTTTTCTCTGGATGATCAGGAAGAGGATAAAATTGACACGTTGAAAGAAGAAGAAAGACTGAGAACTCACGTCAGTTGTGTAGACAGACACCTTTACTGGAGTTACTAGACACGTTTTAGAAGCTAAAAGCAGTGACGCAGTAGTGCTTTACCAGAACAGACACCTGCTCTGCTGGTCCTCAGATAAACATACAAACAAGTCTTTCACTTTCCCCATGATGTGTGGGAAGGGCCATATTACTCTTTCACTTTCTAAATGAGGAAGACTTTTGACACATCACATCCTGTCCACTCCCACTTCCTACTGACTTCATATCAGAGGCAAAGCAACTCAGTCTTGAACTGTTGCACAGTGTATCGAAACAACTCTGTACCAACTTTAATTCTTTAGAAAGACAGAGCCCAGGAAGACATGTGTGTGCTACAGTAGCAAAAAAACATGGAATACATGTATTTAAATAGACCAATAATATGTTGATGCTTTATTCTGCCTGAATCCCAGGCTCAGTGAACCATTGTCCAGATATGTTCAGAAGACATGGCATACATAGCCTGAGACTATAAGATTTACTTTATATTAACATTTTATAGTAAATTAGTTTGGGTTAGTTTATGTTTATGAACAGAGAACTACACATCAATACAGTAAAGGAAAACGTCTTTGTGATCTTGCGTTTAAAGCAAGTTTTGATTCAACTTGTAATTAATTTACAAAGTAATCTTAAACTGAAACTTTGCTTGTGTGTAAAAAGTGATTTCAGAGCCACTCGGTTCTCCCTGATGGAAACTGTTTACCTTCAGTGTTTTGTGCTTCTGATCATTTTAATAGACGTCAGCGTCACTAATTAATGACGTTCTATTAAAAGACTGGTTTACCAAGAGAGACGCTGGAGGACTTTCACCTGAAATGAGTTCATGAAGCCAGTCTTGTTATAAAAATGATAACAGGACATCAGAGCCAGAATTACTCTTTTAGTACTTTTACTTTATACTTAAGTACATTTGAAGGTAAATACCTTTGTACTTTTACTGAAGTTGAGGTCTAGAGTAAGGACTTCTACTTTTACTGGAGTAGTATTTTACCTCGGCTATCTCTACTTTAACTCAAGTACATGGTTTGTGTACTTGGTCCACCTCGGCAAACAGCTGTGCACCAAAAGAGAGTGTCTTCAGCACAGCACAGTTCACACGTTTGGAATCAGTTTAATTCCAGATAGATTTACTAATGTTGATTCAATTTGAGTTTACAAAATTCATGCCTTTAAACCCTAAGCCTGAAAGCAGCTGCTGGGTGGATATTTACATGTTTGGCTGTAACTGCAGATTTACAGTCATCAAGTGAACAATGCACTCTGATTCAGTACAAACTCACTTTTTCAACAATGGTCATTATTGAAAACGAATATTTAATTCTGAATATGAAAGCAGCATAAGACACATGGAGCATTACACTGTTAGAAACAAAGACACCATGCAGGTACATGATTCGTTCATCAAGGTACAAACAATGTAAGTGCACCCTCAAAGGTGCAACAGCGGTTTTAACACAGGGTGTGTGGAGTCAGCACAACTTAGAGAATATCATTTCAACAGATTCTGGTACAGTTATGTTCCCTGACTAAAGGTACTAAGATGTACCCCTGAGGGTACCACCACAGTGACAAAAAGGGTGCTGCCCCAGTGACAGTGTCATACCTTTTTTTCTGAGAGTGTACAGTGCAGTTCATAAAAGCGTGGCATACACGCAGTTAGACGACAACACAGATTGCAAACAATACCACATACATCGTTTCTAGTTTGGATTTGACATGCACAGTGAAGAAGATCCCTGTAGATCAGCATTGTGTTTCCCAAGACGGATTACTCAGACAGCATTTTGATAATGAGAATCCTTGCTTTGTGGATGCCAAGCAGTATCTACATACATGCAATGTGGAAAGAGAAACCTAATAAGTGTGTCTTTTACAGTAGTTCTACTGAGTTAACAGTAATGTATTACTTCTTATTAGGCCACCAAGTGAAGCTCAGCATAAAGTAGCATTTATAATCAGACGAAAGGCACTCAATGAACGAAACACAAACAAATAAACAAAAGTGAATGATGAAACTACCATGACTGGTGATCATCGACAACTACCCTTCATAAGCTTTTGAACCACGTTAGAAGATTAGCTTAAATCTACGTGATTATGTAAATTCCGTTATATGAAATACAGCTATACCCTGTGTAGCAAATGTGGAAGAAAAAACATGTCAAATATCACAGCAGCATCACTACCACTATCTAATGAACTCGCTTTCTCTAAACAGTTCAAAACAGCTCCATAAAAGGGCTGAAGTTATGGTATTGTTACTTACTTCCATGCTATATTGTGTAAATTGCTCCTTCAAAATAAAAGGGTTAAGTTGAACATCAGAGACAAACCCCCCCTTTAACTCTCACTTTATGTCAGACAAGAGCAATGTGTGTGAGCAATGGAGGTGCCCCCAGGATTTATAGTCTGGGGCCAATGTTCACCTTGATGTGGCTTTGTTAAGAGGCATTATGAAAATGAATCCGTTCATAATAATCAATACTAAGTAAAACGTATATTAACAGAACACAAATAAGCTTGAACAGAGCCCATAGTTCATATTATGTTAGCTCAACAAAATCTATGTTCACTTTGTATGTGCAGTTTTCTGGGTTGATCAACACATTTCTGGATGATCTTCATGGTCTACCAGCTGATCCAGGCTCCTCATGTCCTCCTCCTGTGGGTTCCCACTCCATCCTCCTCTCTTCCTGTGACACCCCCCTTTAGGCAGAGTTAGAAAACACAACTAAAATGCATTTCATTTACTTTTTTTCCCTTTGTTTGTACTTGTGCTTTTACAATAGGTCCATGTTCAAGAATGAAGATGTGTGCTGCATCTCTAACTGCCAGTCACTGTGTGAAGTGTAACGGAAGAGTATAAGATGTAGGGAAATCAGTGTGGTGTAATACCTTAGTTCTCAACCATTTCAAAACCCTAATGAAAGCCTCTGAATTCTCTGGGCATTCCAGTCTACCCCTGTCTTCAAGAAACCAACAGTCCACTGTGACTCCATCCTCTCTGGTTACAGACCTGCTGCTGTCTCTTATTGTTTTCTCTGGATCCGAAAGTTTATGAAGCACCACTAGAATTGCAGGCTTGCTGGCTGTTTAAAGGGATTTGTTTTATTTAAATTTATGAAACCAGTATTATAAGAACTTAAGCTTCATCGTATTCAGTCTGTATTCCTTTGAATGGTATTTACCGCCAATTCTTCACAGAACGGCCTCATTATCAACAGCTGGACTGACAGAACAAAACTCCAGAATGACATCACACTCCTCTACTGAAGACGCCTCCTGCAGTGCTGGTAAGTCTTTTTTGAGTATTCTCAGAAATTCTAACCGAGTATTCAGTGTGTTTCCATTTGTAATACAGAAATATTTAAGAGAACCTGAAAAATAGGAAAGATGGACTCAGCTCCTCCCACAGTACTGTTGCCTTTAGCTTAAAATATCTTGTTAATTTTGTGGATTTAAGCCTTAATGATTCAAACACACACATTAGCTTCTTTTTGTGAGCTGTATTAAATCTTTTCAGGGCAGTGGTGTAGATGGAAATTTGTTTTTGGTAAGTGTTCATTTTAAGATGTTATGAATCCTCATGTTAATGCCAAAATATAAAAAATAGTAATAATCGGGTTTTGCAGAAAACAAAGAAATTCTTTCATACTCACTAGATGCTTCATTTTCATGAATACTTTTCAGATAACTTTTCAGATCATAACTTGGTTATGATCCTATAATACACACACACACACACACACACACACAGAATGTAAGTATGTTGCAATGAGCAGCAGAAGAATCTACAATAGTACTGACACCTGAAGGCTTTTTGGATGAATGAATGTATGAATACATCTATACAAATGTACAAAACAATTTTGATCTGTTGTTCCTCTAAAATGGAACAAAATACAACCACATGATTAAAATCACGGAAATGTTTTTTTCAGATTGAACGCTAAACAGACCCAATTCCCCACAGTTACAGTCACCTCAGTATCACCTCGATCCACTCTGAAACTCTTCTGAGAGCCTCATCATTCCTCCTACAGTGCAGCAGTCCTTTATCCTCATGGAACAGACAGTCCACTGTCAGTGTTTTCTCTCTGTTTACTGATCTGCTGCTGTCTGGAACAATGACCTCTGGGTCAAATGTGTGATGGAGCACCACCAGAACAGCAGACTTAGAACCTGTAAAACATGATTCAAAGACATTTTAGGGACTGTCAACGGATTTCAATTCATTTTCAATTTTAATGTCAAGTTTTTTGTAAAGTATATTGGCTTAAATATTTAAATATGCAAAAATTAGCAAAAAATATTTCAGTGATTTCAATGCATTTCCAACGTATCATGTATCAGTCTGTGCATTACCGGATACATCATTAAGTTGCTGCAGTGCGTTTTTAGTGTCAATACCAGCCGCTGATACAACAGGACAGAAAGCCAGAATGACATCACACTTCTCCACTGTAGGAACCTCCTGCAGTTCTGCTCTTCGTTTGCGGAGAATTCTCACAAACTCATTATGAGATCCCAGAGTGTTCCCAGTAACACAAGTGAAAAAATTAAGCTTTCCAAGACAGAGTTTGACCTGTGGCAGATCTGGAAAAATATCATACATTGGTATGAACATTTAAAAAAACAAACAATGACTGTATTCTACTCTGGAAAAGCTCTCAGAGAAACAACAAAGAAGTGTGAGGGACTAAATTTCTCCAAACAAATAATAAGTTTTAATAAGTTTTAGGTTGTATGGCTGCTGTGTTTAAAACAATCGAGTGCATATGTGGCAGTGTGATGTTGTTACACTAGATTATTCAATTAAGGGATTTTATTTTGAAATCAGCAAGGGCTTTTAATTGTTGGAGCAATTCATTGAGGAGAGAAAGGGGGACTATGAAATGTAAAATTCTATCTGTAAAACTCTTAGTTCTAATTATTTTATAGTTTCTTTTGGCTACTGCAAATAATCTAGCTTGAGAAATATATAAAAGAGTACTTTGATTTACTAGAGCAAGATCAATATGGGCGGAGTTTTAGCAGCCTTTACTTGAGTGGAGCACGAAAGAAAGCTGTAGCCCCACCTTTCGTCCTCTTTGGAAAACGCCACTGTGCGAGAAGGTATGTGCTGGCGCAGCTCCGTTATTTTAAGTTAACACACTTTGTATTTTCCAGTTTTTGACCTAAAACGAGTTAATTCAGTCACAAAAACATTATAGCACACACTGGTTAGGCCGTTGTGCAGTTAACACTCTGTTTTATGAGGTTTTGATACGTTTTTATTCGCTGTTGGCCACGAGTTCTGTTAAGGTGGAATGCTAATTACGAAGTAGGGATGCCAGTTGTTCACCGTATCTTTCTTCGTTTTCTTTTGCTTAATATGATCAGAATTAAACCGGCAGTGCAGGCATTTGTTTGTTTTTAAAGAAGAGCTGTAACTTTTATTTTTGCAATTTTAGGGTTTGTATAATCCGGGTAGTGTAGCAACTTTGTTGTAATCTGAGTGCACGGTGTTTAACAGGCGCAGCTGAGGGCACGAGAGAGAGAAACTAATGAAGCCTGTTTATTCGCCTTTTGTAAACTCTGTGCAGGTGGAGAAAATAAATGCTCCCTCATGTTAAGCTGGTGTGCTAATGTCATCACTTCCACAATGCATCATTAAAACCCTACACAACGCAGAAGTAATCCCGTTACACATACTCCTTTATACAACTCCATTTGATGCAGGACTACCACAGTGTACTAAACAAAAGAAACTCTAGACTGGTTTGGTGGACAGGGATTAAGCCTAAACATGGACTATATTTTGTCCATTCACAATCTTGTATAATCCAGGACTGTCTAAGAAAAAATGTTTCACTTCATTTACTGTATTTATTGTATCGCTTGGATATCACTGACCTTGACTTACTCCTGTTACCTGTGAGAAAAAAGAAAGAAAATTCTCTCACATTCACACACAACAGTATATTACAGAGCCCACAAATCCCATCAGAACAGATCAGCCAACAATTATCATTATTTGCGCTGTACACTGAATTACTGTCTGTTACTGAGATGAGAAAGGAGAAGAGGAACTTACAGAACTCGACCCCATGTTCTTCTGTGGTAAAGACAAAGGATTTGGTATCTCCGGATATCTCCAAAGCTGTACAGGTAAATTAAACAGCATGATTAATATATAGAAACACAGCAGTGTACAGTTATAACTGCTAAAGAGACCAAACTCTCACCATTCTAGTCATCTCAGAGAACCCCATCCAGTTGTCAAATGGATTAGTTGCTTCTGATGCCTGTTTAGGTTCCAAGAAGGAAAACATGAGCAATCTTTATAGAAATTCACACTGTTGTTTTCCAAAATCTCAATGATGTAGAAACTGAATGTCCACATTTCTAGAGAATTTACTTCATCTAATCTCGGTTGCGCATAGTCTGTACACTTGGTCTTGATTGTATCAGCTGCAGATTCCAGGAACGATGAATGATCTTCATATTGATGCAATACTGTGCTAAACTACATGACATACAAAGGCCAGAGGTAGACTCATTAACCATAATAAATCTTTAAGCAGCAGGCATGTGCACAATGATCTCTATGCCACACTATAAAAATGGTTCTTCAGGAGTTCCTTAGTAAAGGCAATGGTTCTAAATAGAACCATAAACACTTGAAGACCCATTTAAATGCATAGGCAGTTCTCTGTATGGTCAAAGATTCTTCTCTATGATGGAAAACCAGTTGTATATGGCTCTATAATGAAACTTTTTAAAGATGATTCTAAATAGCACCAAAAAGGGTTCTTCTACTGTTACAAGTCAAAGAACTCATTTTTAGAACTAAATAGAATTCTTTTGCTAAGAGTGTAGGGAGATGAGAAAGTGTTACTGAAATATTTTGATTAATTGCTCTACAGACCAAATTCCCTACAGTTATGCCCACTATAGGGAAACAGTATTTGTAGGAATAGACACTGTTATCCAGACGATGTACCAAATCCATATACAATGCATAGTTAAGACAACATTCACATGATTTCACTGATGAAGCAAAGATACCTGAGTGTCAATCCACTCTGAAACTCTGCTGAGAGCCTCATCATTCCTCCTACAGTGCAGCAGTCCTTTATCCTCATAGAACAGACAGTCCACTGTCAGTGTTTTCTCTCTGTTTACTGATCTGCTGCTGTCTGGAACAATGAGCTCTGGGTCAAATGTGTGATGGAGCACCACCAGAACAACAGGCCTAGAACCTATAAAACATGATTCAAAGACATTTTAGGGACTTTCAATGGATGCCTGGACATTTTCAATTTTAATGTCAAGTTTTTTGTAAAGTATATTGGCTTAAATATTCAAATATGAAAAAATTTGCAAAAAAATATTTCAGTGATTTCAATGCATTTCCAACATCAAAACCAGCAGAGTAATGAGTATCAGTCTGTGCATTACCGGATACATCATTAAGTTGCTGCAGTGCGTTTTTAGTGTCAATACCAGCCGCTGATACAACAGGACAGAAAGCCAGAATGACATCACACTTCTCCACTGTAGGAACCTCCTGCAGTTCTGCTCTTCGTTTGCAGAGAATTCTCACAAATTCATTATGAGATCCCAGAGTGTTCCCAGTAACACAAGAGAAAATGTTTACAGGCTTGGTTTCTACAGGAGGTGCTGGAACAAGCAGAAGTACAGGGTATGACTGTATTCCATCCTGACAAAGCGTTCAGTGATCAAACACAGTCTTATTATATATCATATTATTTATGGTCAGGACTATAGAACTTACACTGACATGGCCTTTTATTTCTGCCCTGTAAAAATACAGAATATTTTAGCAATTTCTCCAAAGTCTCAATTTTTTAAAACTGAAGGCTGGAATAATGGAAAGCTTACCATGGATTTTGTTGGCTTTGATTCCTGCAAAGTGAAATTATATTATTATTACAATCAACACAAAATGCACTAAAGAGTCTTTTAGTTCTCATCTTTCTGAAACTAACCTGGTAGAAACATGGACCACGACTCACCTCAGGAGGAGCGTTATCATTTTGAGCGCACTTCTGTAACACAGTGAGGTCTGGGTTAGGTGTATGATAGAGCATCCCTGAAGCAGCAGGCCTAGTGGCTGAAGAAAGAGAAAGTTAAGAATTAATTTAGTGAATCAATAAACAATCAGACTCAGAGATCAGACAGTCCACTGTGAGTGTATTTCTTCTGTTTACAGATCTGCTGTCTGATACTCTGATGTTTGGGTCTGATGTGTAATGTAGCACAAAAAGCACAGCAAGTCTGGAGGCTATGGAAGGAGAGAGTTGAGAATGAGTTCAGTGGACTCAGTTAACTGACTCTGGATTTGGATTGACAAATAGCAGCTCACAAAACTAGGTGGTGTCTCCTGAGCTTCTCAACATGCAAAATGATTTATTCATGTAAAAAGAAAATAGTTACTTTGACAGTTCATTAAAAATAACAAAAATACACTCCTTGTAAACATTAACCTGCTTTGAGAAGAAATACATTCTCAGAAAGGTCAATGTTACAAATAAAGTACTGTACATGTTCCCTACTGTAAAATATAGCAGTGCTAACATTACATTAGAAACATACTCAAGAAAATGTACTCAACATGACAAGAAGGATAGTGCACAGTACAAAGAAAATGATGTGCCTCTTTTCCAAAAAACCCAAGTAGAGAAAGAGATCAATGGACTATTGCATGTAACAGACTGCAGTGGTGCACTATTGCCTGTATCAAGATTGTTTGACAAAAATCAGACCCAAATTTGGATTTTGTTTACATTTTTTTTTTTTTACTATCTCTACTTCTGCTCATTGAAGGGCATAGGACTCCATAAAGAAGACTCTGAAATCTGAATTCAAAACATATCGAAGAGTTAATGATTTTTCAATGCAACACTATAGACTTGTGATGATGGTCTTGGAGATTGTAACTTGCAGATATAGCCAATCACTGATGCTGTATGCTCTTCCAGGTTAACAGAATCACTGTCAGTGGCAGCTTCCCTAAACACATCCCATGCAGTCTGCTCAAAGCAAGTCCTGAAGAGCAGAAACAGCTGCTGCTGGACAGGTTTTCACCTGCTTCTGATCTAGTTTGGGGCATCTGACGAGTGCCCTGTATGCATTACAGCATTACAGATATGTGGTCCGAGTAGCCGAGGTGGTGTAGGCAGGTACACCCAGTACCCATTGGAAATGTTTGTGTAAACAAGATCCAGCGCATTCGCCCCTCTCATTGTCAAGTCCACGTGCTGATAGAATTTATGGAGCACTGACCTGAGATCTGTGTGATCAGTAATAAACTGTCTGGTTGCATGTTCTACATGTTCTACCAGTATGCAAAAGTCCCTCCACTGAAAAGAAGCCAAGACTTACTACCTTAGCTAACCTGAATGACAAGCATCCTGACCATTACCAAAACGTTGAATCTACTGTTCCTCGATAATGACTCTTCAGTCTCTAATGCCACTGTATTGTTTGTCATATTATATTTTTGGTAACAATTGTTGTCACACTACACCTGGTATAGTTGAGTCAAAGTTCTGGTAACAAACATTCTTAAGTCTAAATATGAAAAAGTGATGACAGAGTAATTTTCCTTCTTCTCATATCGAGTGGGTGTGGCTTACATAGAAATAAATATTTATTAGGAACTGTATTAATAATGAGTTGATGCATATGTTACCTGGCAGGTCATTTAGTATTTGCTCTGCTTCATCAATGTCATGCAGAACGCCATCACATTCCTCCTCTGTTCCAGTTTGATTAGCGCGATCTATGGATGCACAGGGATGCTCATCTGCTTTCAACACAGGGAAAGCTTTAAAAAATAGGTGCAGGACTCCTCCTAGTGGTCAAAGCTAAATTATGCCAGCCTATCACATGGGATCTGAAAGGGGTTCTTCATTCAAAGAACCTTCCTGGCACCTTTATTTTAATAGTGCATATAAACTGCATGAAACTTATAAAGCGCAGTCAAACAGAGCAGAGATACACAGTAATCTCACTGCTGTGATAGGATATAAAACACATTGACTCACGTTGAATTTCAGGCTTCTTTTTTTTTATCTGTGAGAAAATATGTAAAATATGTTTTTTAAAAAAAGTGTCACTCAATCAGTAAATCACTTCATTTGGAGCGCACACAGAGATTAAAGACATGCTTATAATGTTACCATAAATAACTCAGTAATACCTCAGACTGGATCCATTCTTTAGCTTTGGTCAGTGCTTCATCATTCTTTGTGCACTGCAGGAGATTCTCGTCGTTGGAGATCAGACAGTCCACTGTGAGGGTGCTCTCTCTTAAATATTCACTACTATCTGATATGCTGATGTCACCATCTACTGTGTAATGGAGCACCACTAGAAGAACAGGCTTGGTCGCTGTAAAATGTAAGCCATATACATGGATTTGATCAAAGTCCTCCAGCCCTGGTGGAAATGCTCACTAGGTGTATTAATCACAATACTTGTAGAAGTACTTACGTTCAGTGTGATGAAGCTCTAGCAAAGCACTTTCAATGGCAGTTTTGGCTTCAGAAAAACTTGGGGAAAAAAACAGAATGAAGTCACACTTTTCCACTGTAGGCACCTCCTTCAGCTTTGGACTCAGACCTTGAAGAAGTTCTATAAATTCACAAATGATTGGGGATCCAGCCACGAAGTAACGCATCACCTCCTCATCACCTCCACGTCCCTGCCAATTATCTGGAAAACAACAAAGGCTGTTCAGAAGCACAAAGACCTCAGCTTTTAATGAAGAAGAAGAACTAACGCTGTGGAAAGTTCAGAAACACTTCAAACTGAAATTCTGCGCATGAGGCTGTGAACTGAAATTACAAAACAAACCCACATCAGTGTTACTGGCCTCGAAAGACTGCATGATGAGGCATAACAAGCCTGGCGTTACACCAACTCAGCACACGAGTAAAATGGCGTTTTTAAAATGTAATGAGGCCCTAAATGTTAAGACACACAGCTGCGTTATAGCACTGACCTGCTCCGTCCATGGCCTTTCTGTGGTAAAAATCCCTCAGCTAACTAACGGTGTGAGGAGCTGCGGGTCCGATCTGCTGCTTTCACTTTCCATTTCAAGTAACTAGCCATACTGCAGTTTTCAGTACATCACGTGACCTGAAACTGCGCCCTGATTGGTGAGCTCGATACCGTCACTATGACTGGCCTGTTCTCACAGCGAGTAAGCTAAAGGCTAATTCCTCTGTGACTGGGTCTGCGGTCACAAGCAGCCAGTGGTGGACAGTAACTAAGTAAATGTAATTTCTTACTGTACTTACGTAGTTTTTTATTGTGTATCTGTACTCTACTTAAGTTTTTCCATTTTGGGCGACGTTTTACTTTCACTCCACTACATTTCAAAGTCAAATATCTGACTTTTTACTGCAGAACATTTTGAGAAATCTGTCGTTCCTTTTGGTTTTTGTGTGTATAAAAACGTAACATGTCAAAACCAAAGAAGTGCCAAGCAAGAACACCAATGATGGAACTAACCTAACCTGTAAATAGACCACAATATAGAAATATGTCCACATATGCAGTCGTGAATTCATACAAACACTTTATATTTACTTTATATTAACATTTTATAGTAAATTAGTTTTGGTTAGTTTATGTTTATGAACAGAGACCTACACATCAATACAGTAAAGGAAAACTTCTTTGTGATCTTGTGTTTAAAGCAAGTTTTGATTCAACTTGTAACTAATTTACAAAGTAATCTTAAACTGAAACTGTGCTTGTGTGTAAAAAGTGATTTCAGAGCCTATAACATGGGATCTGAAAGGGGTTCTTCATTCAAAGAACCTTCCTGGCACCTTTATTTTAATAGTGCATATAAACTGCATGAAACTTATAAAGCGCAGTCAAACAGAGCAGAGATACACAGTAATCTCACTGCTGTGATAGGATATAAAACACATTGACTCACGTTGAATTTCAGGCTTCTTTTTTTCTATCTGTGAGAAAATATGTAAAATATGTTTTTTAAAAAAAGTGTCACTCAATCAGTAAATCACTTCATTTGGAGCGCACACAGAGATTAAAGACATGCTTATAATGTTACCATAAATAACTCAGTAATACCTCAGACTGGATCCATTCTTTAGCTTTGGTCAGTGCTTCATTATTCTTTGTGCACTGCAGGAGATTCTCGTCGTTGGAGATCAGACAGTCCACTGTGAGGGTGCTCTCTCTTAAATATTCACTGCTATCTGATATGCTGATGTCACCATCTACTGTGTAATGGAGCACCACTAGAAGAACAGGCTTGGTCGCTGTAAAATGTAAGCCATATACATGGATTTGATCAAAGTCCTCCAGCCCTGGTGGAAATGCTCACTAGGTGTATTAATCACAATACTTGTAGAAGTACTTACGTTCAGTGTGATGAAGCTCTAGCAAAGCACTTTCAACGGCAGTTTTGGCTTCAGAAACACTTGGGGAAAAAAACAGAATGAAGTCACACTTTTCCACTGTAGGCACCTCCTTCAGCTTTGGACTTAGACCTTGAAGAAGTTCTATAAATTCATAAATGATTGGGGATCCAGCCACGAAGTAACGCATCACCTCCTCATCACCTCCACGTCCCTGCCAATTAGCTGGAAAACAACAAAGGCTGTTCAGAAGCACAAAGACCTCAGCTTTTAATGAAGAAGAAGAACTAACGCTGTGGAAAGTTCAGAAACACTTCAAACTGAAATTCTGCGCATGAGGCTGTGAACTGAAATTACAAAACAAACCCACATCAGTGTTACTGGCCTCGAAAGACTGCATGATGAGGCATAACAAGCCTGGCGTTACACCAACTCAGCACACGAGTAAAATGGCGTTTTTAAAATGTAATGAGGCCCTAAATGTTAAGACACACAGCTGCGTTATAGCACTGACCTGCTCCGTCCATGGCCTTTCTGTGGTAAAAATCCCTCAGCTAACTAACGGTGTGAGGAGCTGCGGGTCCAATCTGCTGCTTTCACTTTCCATTTCAAGTAACTAGCCATACTGCAGTTTTCAGTACATCACGTGACCTGAAACTGCGCCCTGATTGGTGAGCTCGATACCCTCACTATGACTGGCCTGTTCTCACAGCGAGTAAGCTAAAGGCTAATTCCTCTGTGACTGGGTCTGTGGTCACAAGCAGCCAGTGGTGGACAGTAACTAAGTAAATGTAATTTCTTACTGTACTTAAGTAATTTTTTATTGTGTATCTGTACTCTACTTAAGTTTTTCCTTAAGTAATCTTAAACTGAAACTTTGCTTGTGTGTAAAAAGTGATTTCAGAGCCACTCGGTTCTCCCTGATGGAAACTGTTTGCCTTCAGTATTTTGTGCTTATGATCATTTTAATAGACGTCAGCGTCACTAATTAATGACGTTCTATTAAAAGACTGGTTTACCAAGAGAGACGCTGGAGGATTTTCACCTGAAATGAGTTCATGAAGCCAGTCTGGTTATAAAAATGATAACAGGACCAGATCAGAGCCAGAATTACTCTTTTGGTACTTTTACTTTTGATACTTAAGTACATTTGAAGGTAAATACTTTTGCACTTTTACTGAAGTTGAGGTCTAGAGTAAGGACTTCTACTTTTACTGGAGTAGTATTTTACCTCGGCTATCTCTACTTTAACTCAAGTACATGGTTTGTGTACTTGGTCCACCTCGGCAAACAGCTGTGCACCAAAAGAGAGTGTCTTCAGCACAGCACAGTTCACACGTTTGGAATCAGTTTAATTCCAGATAGATTTACTAATGTTGATTCAATTTGAGTTTACAAAATTCATGCCTTTAAACCCTAAGCCTGAAAGCAGCTGCTGGGTGGATATTTACATGTTTGGCTGTAACTGCAGATTTACAGTCATCAAGTGAACAATGCACTCTGATTCAGTACAAACTCACTTTTTCAACAATGGTCATTATTGAAAACGAATATTTAATTCTGAATATGAAAGCAGCATAAGACACATGGAGCATTACACTGTTAGAAACAAAGACACCATGCAGGTACATGATTCGTTCATCAAGGTACAAACAATGTAAGTGCACCCTCAAAGGTGCAACAGCGGTTTTAAGACAGGGTGTGTGGAGTCAGCACAACTTAGAGAATATCATTTCAACAGATTCTGGTACAGTTATGTTCCCTGACTAAAGGTACTAAGATGTACCCCTGAGGGTACCACCACAGTGACAAAAAGGGTGCTGCCCCAGTGACAGTGTCATACCTTTTTTTCTGAGAGTGTACAGTGCAGTTCATAAAAGCGTGGCATACACGCAGTTAGACGACAACACAGATTGCAAACAATACCACATACATCGTTTCTAGTTTGGATTTGACATGCACAGTGAAGAAGATCCCTGTAGATCAGCATTGTGTTTCCCAAGACGGATTACTCAGACAGCATTTTGATAATGAGAATCCTTGCTTTGTGGATGCCAAGCAGTATCTACATACATGCAATGTGGAAAGAGAAACCTAATAAGTGTGTCTTTTACAGTAGTTCTACTGAGTTAACAGTAATGTATTACTTCCTATTAGGCCACCAAGTGAAGCTCAGCATAAAGTAGCATTTATAATCAGACGAAAGGCACTCAATGAACGAAACACAAACAAATAAACAAAAGTGAATGATGAAACTACCATGACTGGTGATCATCGACAACTACCCTTCATAAGCTTTTGAACCACGTTAGAAGATTAGCTTAAATCTACGTGATTATGTAAATTCCGTTATATGAAATACAGCTATACCCTGTGTAGCAAATGTGGAAGAAAAAACATGTCAAATATCACAGCAGCATCACTACCACTATCTAATGAACTCGCTTTCTCTAAACAGTTAAAAACAGCTCCATAAAAGGGCTGAAGTTATGGTATTGTTACTTACTTCCATGCTATATTGTGTAAATTGCTCCTTCAAAATAAAAGGGTTAAGTTGAACATCAGAGACAAACCCCCCCTTTAACTCTCACTTTATGTCAGACAAGAGCAATGTGTGTGAGCAATGGAGGTGCCCCCAGGATTTATAGTCTGGGGCCAATGTTCACCTTGATGTGGCTTTGTTAAGAGGCATTATGAAAATGAATCCGTTCATAATAATCAATACTAAGTAAAACGTATATTAACAGAACACAAATAAGCTTGAACAGAGCCCATAGTTCATATTATGTTAGCTCAACAAAATCTATGTTCACTTTGTATGTGCAGTTTTCTGGGTTGATCAACACATTTCTGGATGATCTTCATGGTCTACCAGCTGATCCAGGCTCCTCATGTCCTCCTCCTGTGGGTTCCCACTCCATCCTCCTCTCTTCCTGTGACACCCCCCTTTAGGCAGAGTTAGAAAACACAACTAAAATGCATTTCATTTACTTTTTTTCCCTTTGTTTGTACTTGTGCTTTTACAATAGGTCCATGTTCAAGAATGAAGATGTGTGCTGCATCTCTAACTGCCAGTCACTGTGTGAAGTGTAACGGAAGAGTATAAGATGTAGGGAAATCAGTGTGGTGTAATACCTTAGTTCTCAACCATTTCAAAACCCTAATGAAAGCCTCTGAATTCTCTGGGCATTCCAGTCTACCCCTGTCTTCAAGAAACCAACAGTCCACTGTGACTCCATCCTCTCTGGTTACAGACCTGCTGCTGTCTCTTATTGTTTTCTCTGGATCCGAAAGTTTATGAAGCACCACTAGAATTGCAGGCTTGCTGGCTGTTTAAAGGGATTTGTTTTATTTAAATTTATGAAACCAGTATTATAAGAACTTAAGCTTCATCGTATTCAGTCTGTATTCCTTTGAATGGTATTTACCGCCAATTCTTCACAGAACGGCCTCATTATCAACAGCTGGACTGACAGAACAAAACTCCAGAATGACATCACACTCCTCTACTGAAGACGCCTCCTGCAGTGCTGGTAAGTCTTTTTTGAGTATTCTCAGAAATTCTAACCGAGTATTCAGTGTGTTTCCATTTGTAATACAGAAATATTTAAGAGAACCTGAAAAATAGGAAAGATGGACTCAGCTCCTCCCACAGTACTGTTGCCTTTAGCTTAAAATATCTTGTTAATTTTGTGGATTTAAGCCTTAATGATTCAAACACACACATTAGCTTCTTTTTGTGAGCTGTATTAAATCTTTTCAGGGCAGTGGTGTAGATGGAAATTTGTTTTTGGTAAGTGTTCATTTTAAGATGTTATGAATCCTCATGTTAATGCCAAAATATAAAAAATAGTAATAATCGGGTTTTGCAGAAAACAAAGAAATTCTTTCATACTCACTAGATGCTTCATTTTCATGAATACTTTTCAGATAACTTTTCAGATCATAACTTGGTTATGATCCTATAATACACACACACACACACACACACAGAATGTAAGTATGTTGCAATGAGCAGCAGAAGAATCTACAATAGTACTGACACCTGAAGGCTTTTTGGATGAATGAATGTATGAATACATCTATACAAATGTACAAAACAATTTTGATCTGTTGTTCCTCTAAAATGGAACAAAATACAACCACATGATTAAAATCACGGAAATGTTTTTTTCAGATTGAACGCTAAACAGACCCAATTCCCCACAGTTACAGTCACCTCAGTATCACCTCGATCCACTCTGAAACTCTTCTGAGAGCCTCATCATTCCTCCTACAGTGCAGCAGTCCTTTATCCTCATGGAACAGACAGTCCACTGTCAGTGTTTTCTCTCTGTTTACTGATCTGCTGCTGTCTGGAACAATGACCTCTGGGTCAAATGTGTGATGGAGCACCACCAGAACAGCAGACTTAGAACCTGTAAAACATGATTCAAAGACATTTTAGGGACTGTCAACGGATTTCAATTCATTTTCAATTTTAATGTCAAGTTTTTTGTAAAGTATATTGGCTTAAATATTTAAATATGAAAAAATTTGCAAAAAAATATTTCAGTGATTTCAATGCATTTCCAACGTATCATGTATCAGTCTGTGCATTACCGGATACATCATTAAGTTGCTGCAGTGCGTTTTTAATGTCAATACCAGCCGCTGATACAACAGGACAGAAAGCCAGAATGACATCACACTTCTCCACTGTAGGAACCTCCTGCAGTTCTGCTCTGCGTTTGCAGAGAATTCTCACAAATTCCTTATGAGACTCCAGAGTGTTCCCAGTAACACAAGTGAAAAAATTAAGCTTTCCAAGACAGAGTTTGACCTGTGGCAGATCTGGAAAAATATCATACATTGGTATGAACATTTAAAAAAACAAACAATGACTGTATTCTACTCTGGAAAAGCTCTCAGAGAAACACCAAAGAAGTGTGAGGGACTAAATTTCTCCAAACAAATAATAAGTTTTAATAAGTTTTAGGTTGTATGGCTGCTGTGTTTAAAACAATCGAGTGCATACTCCTTTATACAACTCCATTTGATGCAGGACTACCACAGTGTACTAAACAAAAGAAACTCTAGACTGGTTTGGTGGACAGGGATTAAGCCTAAACATGGACTATATTTTGTCCATTCACAATCTTGTATAATCCAGGACTGTCTAAGAAAAAATGTTTCACTTCATTTACTGTATTTATTGTATCGCTTGGATATCACTGACCTTGACTTACTCCTGTTACCTGTGAGAAAAAAGAAAGAAAATTCTCTCACATTCACACACAACAGTATATTACAGAGCCCACAAATCCCATCAGAACAGATCAGCCAACAATTATCATTATTAGCGCTGTACACTGAATTACTGTCTGTTACTGAGATGAGAAAGGAGAAGAGAAACTTACAGAACTCGACCCCATGTTCTTCTGTATGAAAGACAAAGGATTTGGTATCTTCGGATATCTCCAAAGCTGTACAGGTAAATTAAACAGCATGATTAATATATAGAAACACAGCAGTGTACAGTTATAACTGCTAAAGAGACCAAACTCTCACCATTCTAGTCATTTTCCCCATCGAGTTGCCAAATTGTTTAATTGCTTCTGATGCCTGTTTAGGTTCCAAGAAGGAAAACATGAGCAATCTTTATAGAAATACACACTGTTGTATTCCAAAATCTCAATGATGTAGAAACTGAATGTCCACATTTCTAGAGAATTTACTTCATCTAATCTCGGTTGCGCATAGTCTGTACACTTGGTCTTGATTGTATCAGCTGCAGATTCCAGGAACGATGAATGATCTTCATATTGATGCAATACTGTGCTAAACTACATGACATACAAAGGCCAGAGGTAGACTCATTAACCATAATAAATCTTTAAGCAGCAGGCATGTGCACAATGATCTCTATGCCACACTATAAAAATGGTTCTTCAGGAGTTCCTTAGTAAAGGCAATGGTTCTAAATAGAACCATAAACACTTGAAGACCCATTTAAATGCATAGGCAGTTCTCTGTATGGTCAAAGATTCTTCTCTATGATGGAAAACCAGTTGTATATGGCTCTATAATGAAACTTTTTAAAGATGATTCTAAATAGCACCAAAAAGGGTTCTTCTACTGTTACAAGTCAAAGAACTCATTTTTAGAACTAAATAGAATTCTTTTGCTAAGAGTGTAGGGAGATGAGAAAGTGTTACTGAAATATTTTGATTAATTGCTCTACAGACCAAATTCCCTACAGTTATGCCCACTATAGGGAAACAGTATTTGTAGGAATAGACACTGTTATCCAGACGATGTACCAAATCCATATACAATGCATAGTTAAGACAACATTCACATGATTTCACTGATGAAGCAAAGATACCTGAGTGTCAATCCACTCTGAAACTCTGCTGAGAGCCTCATCATTCCTCCTACAGTGCAGCAGTCCTTTATCCTCATAGAACAGACAGTCCACTGTCAGTGTTTTCTCTCTGTTTACTGATCTGCTGCTGTCTGGAACAATGAGCTCTGGGTCAAATGTGTGATGGAGCACCACCAGAACAACAGGCCTAGAACCTATAAAACATGATTCAAAGACATTTTAGGGACTTTCAATGGATGCCTGGACATTTTCAATTTTAATGTCAAGTTTTTTGTAAAGTATATTGGCTTAAATATTCAAATATGAAAAAATTTGCAAAAAAATATTTCAGTGATTTCAATGCATTTCCAACATCAAAACCAGCAGAGTAATGAGTATCAGTCTGTGCATTACCGGATACATCATTAAGTTGCTGCAGTGCGTTTTTAGTGTCAATACCAGCCGCTGATACAACAGGACAGAAAGCCAGAATGACATCACACTTCTCCACTGTAGGAACCTCCTGCAGTTCTGCTCTTCGTTTGCAGAGAATTCTCACAAATTCATTATGAGATCCCAGAGTGTTCCCAGTAACACAAGAGAAAATGTTTACAGGCTTGGTTTCTACAGGAGGTGCTGGAACAAGCAGAAGTACAGGGTATGACTGTATTCCATCCTGACAAAGCGTTCAGTGATCAAACACAGTCTTATTATATATCATATTATTTATGGTCAGGACTATAGAACTTACACTGACATGGCCTTTTATTTCTGCCCTGTAAAAATACAGAATATTTTAGCAATTTCTCCAAAGTCTCAATTTTTTAAAACTGAAGGCTGGAATAATGGAAAGCTTACCATGGATTTTGTTGGCTTTGATTCCTGCAAAGTGAAATTATATTATTATTACAATCAACACAAAATGCACTAAAGAGTCTTTTAGTTCTCATCTTTCTGAAACTAACCTGGTAGAAACATGGACCACGACTCACCTCAGGAGGAGCGTTATCATTTTGAGCGCACTTCTGTAACACAGTGAGGTCTGGGTTAGGTGTATGATAGAGCATCCCTGAAGCAGCAGGCCTAGTGGCTGAAGAAAGAGAAAGTTAAGAATTAATTTAGTGAATCAATAAACAATCAGACTCAGAGATCAGACAGTCCACTGTGAGTGTATTTCTTCTGTTTACAGATCTGCTGTCTGATACTCTGATGTTTGGGTCTGATGTGTAATGTAGCACAAAAAGCACAGCAAGTCTGGAGGCTATGGAAGGAGAGAGTTGAGAATGAGTTCAGTGGACTCAGTTAACTGACTCTGGATTTGGATTGACAAATAGCAGCTCACAAAACTAGGTGGTGTCTCCTGAGCTTCTCAACATGCAAAATGATTTATTCATGTAAAAAGAAAATAGTTACTTTGACAGTTCATTAAAAATAACAAAAATACACTCCTTGTAAACATTAACCTGCTTTGAGAAGAAATACATTCTCAGAAAGGTCAATGTTACAAATAAAGTACTGTACATGTTCCCTACTGTAAAATATAGCAGTGCTAACATTACATTAGAAACATACTCAAGAAAATGTACTCAACATGACAAGAAGGATAGTGCACAGTACAAAGAAAATGATGTGCCTCTTTTCCAAAAAACCCAAGTAGAGAAAGAGATCAATGGACTATTGCATGTAACAGACTGCAGTGGTGCACTATTGCCTGTATCAAGATTGTTTGACAAAAATCAGACCCAAATTTGGATTTTGTTTACATTTTTTTTTTTTTTACTATCTCTACTTCTGCTCATTGAAGGGCATAGGACTCCATAAAGAAGACTCTGAAATCTGAATTCAAAACATATCGAAGAGTTAATGATTTTTCAATGCAACACTATAGACTTGTGATGATGGTCTTGGAGATTGTAACTTGCAGATATAGCCAATCACTGATGCTGTATGCTCTTCCAGGTTAACAGAATCACTGTCAGTGGCAGCTTCCCTAAACACATCCCATGCAGTCTGCTCAAAGCAAGTCCTGAAGAGCAGAAACAGCTGCTGCTGGACAGGTTTTCACCTGCTTCTGATCTAGTTTGGGGCATCTGACGAGTGCCCTGTATGCATTACAGCATTACAGATATGTGGTCCGAGTAGCCGAGGTGGTGTAGGCAGGTACACCCAGTACCCATTGGAAATGTTTGTGTAAACAAGATCCAGCGCATTCGCCCCTCTCATTGTCAAGTCCACGTGCTGATAGAATTTATGGAGCACTGACCTGAGATCTGTGTGATCAGTAATAAACTGTCTGGTTGCATGTTCTACATGTTCTACCAGTATGCAAAAGTCCCTCCACTGAAAAGAAGCCAAGACTTACTACCTTAGCTAACCTGAATGACAAGCATCCTGACCATTACCAAAACGTTGAATCTACTGTTCCTCGATAATGACTCTTCAGTCTCTAATGCCACTGTATTGTTTGTCATATTATATTTTTGGTAACAATTGTTGTCACACTACACCTGGTATAGTTGAGTCAAAGTTCTGGTAACAAACATTCTTAAGTCTAAATATGAAAAAGTGATGACAGAGTAATTTTCCTTCTTCTCATATCGAGTGGGTGTGGCTTACATAGAAATAAATATTTATTAGGAACTGTATTAATAATGAGTTGATGCATATGTTACCTGGCAGGTCATTTAGTATTTGCTCTGCTTCATCAATGTCATGCAGAACGCCATCACATTCCTCCTCTGTTCCAGTTTGATTAGCGCGATCTATGGATGCACAGGGATGCTCATCTGCTTTCAACACAGGGAAAGCTTTAAAAAATAGGTGCAGGACTCCTCCTAGTGGTCAAAGCTAAATTATGCCAGCCTATCACATGGGATCTGAAAGGGGTTCTTCATTCAAAGAACCTTCCTGGCACCTTTATTTTAATAGTGCATATAAACTGCATGAAACTTATAAAGCGCAGTCAAACAGAGCAGAGATACACAGTAATCTCACTGCTGTGATAGGATATAAAACACATTGACTCACGTTGAATTTCAGGCTTCTTTTTTTTTATCTGTGAGAAAATATGTAAAATATGTTTTTTAAAAAAAGTGTCACTCAATCAGTAAATCACTTCATTTGGAGCGCACACAGAGATTAAAGACATGCTTATAATGTTACCATAAATAACTCAGTAATACCTCAGACTGGATCCATTCTTTAGCTTTGGTCAGTGCTTCATCATTCTTTGTGCACTGCAGGAGATTCTCGTCGTTGGAGATCAGACAGTCCACTGTGAGGGTGCTCTCTCTTAAATATTCACTACTATCTGATATGCTGATGTCACCATCTACTGTGTAATGGAGCACCACTAGAAGAACAGGCTTGGTCGCTGTAAAATGTAAGCCATATACATGGATTTGATCAAAGTCCTCCAGCCCTGGTGGAAATGCTCACTAGGTGTATTAATCACAATACTTGTAGAAGTACTTACGTTCAGTGTGATGAAGCTCTAGCAAAGCACTTTCAATGGCAGTTTTGGCTTCAGAAAAACTTGGGGAAAAAAACAGAATGAAGTCACACTTTTCCACTGTAGGCACCTCCTTCAGCTTTGGACTCAGACCTTGAAGAAGTTCTATAAATTCACAAATGATTGGGGATCCAGCCACGAAGTAACGCATCACCTCCTCATCACCTCCACGTCCCTGCCAATTATCTGGAAAACAACAAAGGCTGTTCAGAAGCACAAAGACCTCAGCTTTTAATGAAGAAGAAGAACTAACGCTGTGGAAAGTTCAGAAACACTTCAAACTGAAATTCTGCGCATGAGGCTGTGAACTGAAATTACAAAACAAACCCACATCAGTGTTACTGGCCTCGAAAGACTGCATGATGAGGCATAACAAGCCTGGCGTTACACCAACTCAGCACACGAGTAAAATGGCGTTTTTAAAATGTAATGAGGCCCTAAATGTTAAGACACACAGCTGCGTTATAGCACTGACCTGCTCCGTCCATGGCCTTTCTGTGGTAAAAATCCCTCAGCTAACTAACGGTGTGAGGAGCTGCGGGTCCGATCTGCTGCTTTCACTTTCCATTTCAAGTAACTAGCCATACTGCAGTTTTCAGTACATCACGTGACCTGAAACTGCGCCCTGATTGGTGAGCTCGATACCGTCACTATGACTGGCCTGTTCTCACAGCGAGTAAGCTAAAGGCTAATTCCTCTGTGACTGGGTCTGCGGTCACAAGCAGCCAGTGGTGGACAGTAACTAAGTAAATGTAATTTCTTACTGTACTTAAGTAATTTTTTATTGTGTATCTGTACTCTACTTAAGTTTTTCCGTTTTGGGTGACTTTTTACTTTCACTCCACTACATTTCAAAGTCAAATATCTGACTTTTTACTGCAGAACATTTTGAGAAATCTGTCGTTCCTTTTGGTTTTTGTGTGTATAAAAACGTAACATGTCAAAACCAAAGAAGTGCCAAGCAAGAACACCAATGATGGAACTAACCTAACCTGTAAATAGACCACAATATAGAAATATGTCCACATATGCAGTCGTGAATTCATACAAACACTTTATATTTACTTTATATTAACATTTTATAGTAAATTAGTTTTGGTTAGTTTATGTTTATGAACAGAGACCTACACATCAATACAGTAAAGGAAAACTTCTTTGTGATCTTGTGTTTAAAGCAAGTTTTGATTCAACTTGTAACTAATTTACAAAGTAATCTTAAACTGAAACTGTGCTTGTGTGTAAAAAGTGATTTCAGAGCCTATAACATGGGATCTGAAAGGGGTTCTTCATTCAAAGAACCTTCCTGGCACCTTTATTTTAATAGTGCATATAAACTGCATGAAACTTATAAAGCGCAGTCAAACAGAGCAGAGATACACAGTAATCTCACTGCTGTGATAGGATATAAAACACATTGACTCACGTTGAATTTCAGGCTTCTTTTTTTTTATCTGTGAGAAAATATGTAAAATATGTTTTTTAAAAAAAGTGTCACTCAATCAGTAAATCACTTCATTTGGAGCGCACACAGAGATTAAAGACATGCTTATAATGTTACCATAAATAACTCAGTAATACCTCAGACTGGATCCATTCTTTAGCTTTGGTCAGTGCTTCATCATTCTTTGTGCACTGCAGGAGATTCTCGTCGTTGGAGATCAGACAGTCCACTGTGAGGGTGCTCTCTCTTAAATATTCACTGCTATCTGATATGCTGATGTCACCATCTACTGTGTAATGGAGCACCACTAGAAGAACAGGCTTGGTCGCTGTAAAATGTAAGCCATATACATGGATTTGATCAAAGTCCTCCAGCCCTGGTGGAAATGCTCACTAGGTGTATTAATCACAATACTTGTAGAAGTACTTACATTCAGTGTGATGAAGCTCTAGCAAAGCACTTTCAATGGCAGTTTTGGCTTCAGAAAAACTTGGGGAAAAAAACAGAATGAAGTCACACTTTTCCACTGTAGGCACCTCCTTCAGCTTTGGACTCAGACCTTGAAGAAGTTCTATAAATTCACAAATGATTGGGGATCCAGCCACGAAGTAACGCATCACCTCCTCATCACCTCCACGTCCCTGCCAATTATCTGGAAAACAACAAAGGCTGTTCAGAAGCACAAAGACCTCAGCTTTTAATGAAGAAGAAGAACTAACGCTGTGGAAAGTTCAGAAACACTTCAAACTGAAATTCTGCGCATGAGGCTGTGAACTGAAATTACAAAACAAACCCACATCAGTGTTACTGGCCTCGAAAGACTGCATGATGAGGCATAACAAGCCTGGCGTTACACCAACTCAGCACACGAGTAAAATGGCGTTTTTAAAATCTAATGAGGCCCTAAATGTTAAGACACACAGCTGCGTTATAGCACTGACCTGCTCCGTCCATGGCCTTTCTGTGGTAAAAATCCCTCAGCTAACTAACGGTGTGAGGAGCTGCGGGTCCGATCTGCTGCTTTCACTTTCCATTTCAAGTAACTAGCCATACTGCAGTTTTCAGTACATCACGTGACCTGAAACTGCGCCCTGATTGGTGAGCTCGATACCGTCACTATGACTGGCCTGTTCTCACAGCGAGTAAGCTAAAGGCTAATTCCTCTGTGACTGGGTCTGCGGTCACAAGCAGCCAGTGGTGGACAGTAACTAAGTAAATGTAATTTCTTACTGTACTTACGTAGTTTTTTATTGTGTATCTGTACTCTACTTAAGTTTTTCCATTTTGGGCGACGTTTTACTTTCACTCCACTACATTTCAAAGTCAAATATCTGACTTTTTACTGCAGAACATTTTGAGAAATCTGTCGTTCCTTTTGGTTTTTGTGTGTATAAAAACGTAACATGTCAAAACCAAAGAAGTGCCAAGCAAGAACACCAATGATGGAACTAACCTAACCTGTAAATAGACCACAATATAGAAATATGTCCACATATGCAGTCGTGAATTCATACAAACACTTTATATTTACTTTATATTAACATTTTATAGTAAATTAGTTTTGGTTAGTTTATGTTTATGAACAGAGACCTACACATCAATACAGTAAAGGAAAACTTCTTTGTGATCTTGTGTTTAAAGCAAGTTTTGATTCAACTTGTAACTAATTTACAAAGTAATCTTAAACTGAAACTGTGCTTGTGTGTAAAAAGTGATTTCAGAGCCTATAACATGGGATCTGAAAGGGGTTCTTCATTCAAAGAACCTTCCTGGCACCTTTATTTTAATAGTGCATATAAACTGCATGAAACTTATAAAGCGCAGTCAAACAGAGCAGAGATACACAGTAATCTCACTGCTGTGATAGGATATAAAACACATTGACTCACGTTGAATTTCAGGCTTCTTTTTTTCTATCTGTGAGAAAATATGTAAAATATGTTTTTTAAAAAAAGTGTCACTCAATCAGTAAATCACTTCATTTGGAGCGCACACAGAGATTAAAGACATGCTTATAATGTTACCATAAATAACTCAGTAATACCTCAGACTGGATCCATTCTTTAGCTTTGGTCAGTGCTTCATCATTCTTTGTGCACTGCAGGAGATTCTCGTCGTTGGAGATCAGACAGTCCACTGTGAGGGTGCTCTCTCTTAAATATTCACTACTATCTGATATGCTGATGTCACCATCTACTGTGTAATGGAGCACCACTAGAAGAACAGGCTTGGTCGCTGTAAAATGTAAGCCATATACATGGATTTGATCAAAGTCCTCCAGCCCTGGTGGAAATGCTCACTAGGTGTATTAATCACAATACTTGTAGAAGTACTTACGTTCAGTGTGATGAAGCTCTAGCAAAGCACTTTCAATGGCAGTTTTGGCTTCAGAAAAACTTGGGGAAAAAAACAGAATGAAGTCACACTTTTCCACTGTAGGCACCTCCTTCAGCTTTGGACTCAGACCTTGAAGAAGTTCTATAAATTCACAAATGATTGGGGATCCAGCCACGAAGTAACGCATCACCTCCTCATCACCTCCACGTCCCTGCCAATTATCTGGAAAACAACAAAGGCTGTTCAGAAGCACAAAGACCTCAGCTTTTAATGAAGAAGAAGAACTAACGCTGTGGAAAGTTCAGAAACACTTCAAACTGAAATTCTGCGCATGAGGCTGTGAACTGAAATTACAAAACAAACCCACATCAGTGTTACTGGCCTCGAAAGACTGCATGATGAGGCATAACAAGCCTGGCGTTACACCAACTCAGCACACGAGTAAAATGGCGTTTTTAAAATGTAATGAGGCCCTAAATGTTAAGACACACAGCTGCGTTATAGCACTGACCTGCTCCGTCCATGGCCTTTCTGTGGTAAAAATCCCTCAGCTAACTAAAAGGGTGTGAGGAGCTGCGGGTCCGATCTGCTGCTTTCACTTTCCATTTCAAGTAACTAGCCATACTGCAGTTTTCAGTACATCACGTGACCTGAAACTGCGCCCTGATTGGTGAGCTCGATACCGTCACTATGACTGGCCTGTTCTCACAGCGAGTAAGCTAAAGGCTAATTCCTCTGTGACTGGGTCTGCGGTCACAAGCAGCCAGTGGTGGACAGTAACTAAGTAAATGTAATTTCTTACTGTACTTACGTAGTTTTTTATTGTGTATCTGTACTCTACTTAAGTTTTTCCATTTTGGGCGACGTTTTACTTTCACTCCACTACATTTCAAAGTCAAATATCTGACTTTTTACTGCAGAACATTTTGAGAAATCTGTCGTTCCTTTTGGTTTTTGTGTGTATAAAAACGTAACATGTCAAAACCAAAGAAGTGCCAAGCAAGAACACCAATGATGGAACTAACCTAACCTGTAAATAGACCACAATATAGAAATATGTCCACATATGCAGTCGTGAATTCATACAAACACTTTATATTTACTTTATATTAACATTTTATAGTAAATTAGTTTTGGTTAGTTTATGTTTATGAACAGAGACCTACACATCAATACAGTAAAGGAAAACTTCTTTGTGATCTTGTGTTTAAAGCAAGTTTTGATTCAACTTGTAACTAATTTACAAAGTAATCTTAAACTGAAACTGTGCTTGTGTGTAAAAAGTGATTTCAGAGCCTATAACATGGGATCTGAAAGGGGTTCTTCATTCAAAGAACCTTCCTGGCACCTTTATTTTAATAGTGCATATAAACTGCATGAAACTTATAAAGCGCAGTCAAACAGAGCAGAGATACACAGTAATCTCACTGCTGTGATAGGATATAAAACACATTGACTCACGTTGAATTTCAGGCTTCTTTTTTTCTATCTGTGAGAAAATATGTAAAATATGTTTTTTAAAAAAAGTGTCACTCAATCAGTAAATCACTTCATTTGGAGCGCACACAGAGATTAAAGACATGCTTATAATGTTACCATAAATAACTCAGTAATACCTCAGACTGGATCCATTCTTTAGCTTTGGTCAGTGCTTCATCATTCTTTGTGCACTGCAGGAGATTCTCGTCGTTGGAGATCAGACAGTCCACTGTGAGGGTGCTCTCTCTTAAATATTCACTGCTATCTGATATGCTGATGTCACCATCTACTGTGTAATGGAGCACCACTAGAAGAACAGGCTTGGTCGCTGTAAAATGTAAGCCATATACATGGATTTGATCAAAGTCCTCCAGCCCTGGTGGAAATGCTCACTAGGTGTATTAATCACAATACTTGTAGAAGTACTTACATTCAGTATGATGAAGCTCTAGCAAAGCACTTTCAATGGCAGTTTTGGCTTCAGAAAAACTTGGGGAAAAAAACAGAATGAAGTCACACTTTTCCACTGTAGGCACCTCCTTCAGCTTTGGACTCAGACCTTGAAGAAGTTCTATAAATTCACAAATGATTGGGGATCCAGCCACGAAGTAACGCATCACCTCCTCATCACCTCCACGTCCCTGCCAATTATCTGGAAAACAACAAAGGCTGTTCAGAAGCACAAAGACCTCAGCTTTTAATGAAGAAGAAGAACTAACGCTGTGGAAAGTTCAGAAACACTTCAAACTGAAATTCTGCGCATGAGGCTGTGAACTGAAATTACAAAACAAACCCACATCAGTGTTACTGGCCTCGAAAGACTGCATGATGAGGCATAACAAGCCTGGCGTTACACCAACTCAGCACACGAGTAAAATGGCGTTTTTAAAATGTAATGAGGCCCTAAATGTTAAGACACACAGCTGCGTTATAGCACTGACCTGCTCCGTCCATGGCCTTTCTGTGGTAAAAATCCCTCAGCTAACTAACGGTGTGAGGAGCTGCGGGTCCGATCTGCTGCTTTCACTTTCCATTTCAAGTAACTAGCCATACTGCAGTTTTCAGTACATCACGTGACCTGAAACTGCGCCCTGATTGGTGAGCTCGATACCGTCACTATGACTGGCCTGTTCTCACAGCGAGTAAG
This sequence comes from Pygocentrus nattereri, assembly GCF_015220715.1. NCBI lineage: Eukaryota > Metazoa > Chordata > Actinopteri > Characiformes > Serrasalmidae > Pygocentrus > Pygocentrus nattereri. Next base: position 27,010,446 of record NC_051233.1, read on the forward strand.
CTAAAGGCTAATTCCTCTGTGACTGGGTCTGCGGTCACAAGCAGCCAGTGGTGGACAGTAACTAAGTAAATGTAATTTCTTACTGTACTTACGTAGTTTTTTATTGTGTATCTGTACTCTACTTAAGTTTTTCCATTTTGGGCGACGTTTTACTTTCACTCCACTACATTTCAAAGTCAAATATCTGACTTTTTACTGCAGAACATTTTGAGAAATCTGTCGTTCCTTTTGGTTTTTGTGTGTATAAAAACGTAACATGTCAAAACCAAAGAAGTGCCAAGCAAGAACACCAATGATGGAACTAACCTAACCTGTAAATAGACCACAATATAGAAATATGTCCACATATGCAGTCGTGAATTCATACAAACACTTTATATTTACTTTATATTAACATTTTATAGTAAATTAGTTTTGGTTAGTTTATGTTTATGAACAGAGACCTACACATCAATACAGTAAAGGAAAACTTCTTTGTGATCTTGTGTTTAAAGCAAGTTTTGATTCAACTTGTAACTAATTTACAAAGTAATCTTAAACTGAAACTGTGCTTGTGTGTAAAAAGTGATTTCAGAGCCTATAACATGGGATCTGAAAGGGGTTCTTCATTCAAAGAACCTTCCTGGCACCTTTATTTTAATAGTGCATATAAACTGCATGAAACTTATAAAGCGCAGTCAAACAGAGCAGAGATACACAGTAATCTCACTGCTGTGATAGGATATAAAACACATTGACTCACGTTGAATTTCAGGCTTCTTTTTTTCTATCTGTGAGAAAATATGTAAAATATGTTTTTTAAAAAAAGTGTCACTCAATCAGTAAATCACTTCATTTGGAGCGCACACAGAGATTAAAGACATGCTTATAATGTTACCATAAATAACTCAGTAATACCTCAGACTGGATCCATTCTTTAGCTTTGGTCAGTGCTTCATCATTCTTTGTGCACTGCAGGAGATTCTCGTCGTTGGAGATCAGACAGTCCACTGTGAGGGTGCTCTCTCTTAAATATTCACTACTATCTGATATGCTGATGTCACCATCTACTGTGTAATGGAGCACCACTAGAAGAACAGGCTTGGTCGCTGTAAAATGTAAGCCATATACATGGATTTGATCAAAGTCCTCCAGCCCTGGTGGAAATGCTCACTAGGTGTATTAATCACAATACTTGTAGAAGTACTTACGTTCAGTGTGATGAAGCTCTAGCAAAGCACTTTCAACGGCAGTTTTGGCTTCAGAAACACTTGGGGAAAAAAACAGAATGAAGTCACACTTTTCCACTGTAGGCACCTCCTTCAGCTTTGGACTTAGACCTTGAAGAAGTTCTATAAATTCATAAATGATTGGGGATCCAGCCACGAAGTAACGCATCACCTCCTCATCACCTCCACGTCCCTGCCAATTAGCTGGAAAACAACAAAGGCTGTTCAGAAGCACAAAGACCTCAGCTTTTAATGAAGAAGAAGAACTAACGCTGTGGAAAGTTCAGAAACACTTCAAACTGAAATTCTGCGCATGAGGCTGTGAACTGAAATTACAAAACAAACCCACATCAGTGTTACTGGCCTCGAAAGACTGCATGATGAGGCATAACAAGCCTGGCGTTACACCAACTCAGCACACGAGTAAAATGGCGTTTTTAAAATGTAATGAGGCCCTAAATGTTAAGACACACAGCTGCGTTATAGCACTGACCTGCTCCGTCCATGGCCTTTCTGTGGTAAAAATCCCTCAGCTAACTAAAAGGGTGTGAGGAGCTGCGGGTCCAATCTGCTGCTTTCACTTTCCATTTCAAGTAACTAGCCATACTGCAGTTTTCAGTACATCACGTGACCTGAAACTGCGCCCTGATTGGTGAGCTCGATACCCTCACTATGACTGGCCTGTTCTCACAGCGAGTAAGCTAAAGGCTAATTCCTCTGTGACTGGGTCTGTGGTCACAAGCAGCCAGTGGTGGACAGTAACTAAGTAAATGTAATTTCTTACTGTACTTAAGTAATTTTTTATTGTGTATCTGTACTCTACTTAAGTTTTTCCTTAAGTAATCTTAAACTGAAACTTTGCTTGTGTGTAAAAAGTGATTTCAGAGCCACTCGGTTCTCCCTGATGGAAACTGTTTGCCTTCAGTATTTTGTGCTTATGATCATTTTAATAGACGTCAGCGTCACTAATTAATGACGTTCTATTAAAAGACTGGTTTACCAAGAGAGACGCTGGAGGATTTTCACCTGAAATGAGTTCATGAAGCCAGTCTGGTTATAAAAATGATAACAGGACCAGATCAGAGCCAGAATTACTCTTTTGGTACTTTTACTTTTGATACTTAAGTACATTTGAAGGTAAATACTTTTGCACTTTTACTGAAGTTGAGGTCTAGAGTAAGGACTTCTACTTTTACTGGAGTAGTATTTTACCTCGGCTATCTCTACTTTAACTCAAGTACATGGTTTGTGTACTTGGTCCACCTCGGCAAACAGCTGTGCACCAAAAGAGAGTGTCTTCAGCACAGCACAGTTCACACGTTTGGAATCAGTTTAATTCCAGATAGATTTACTAATGTTGATTCAATTTGAGTTTACAAAATTCATGCCTTTAAACCCTAAGCCTGAAAGCAGCTGCTGGGTGGATATTTACATGTTTGGCTGTAACTGCAGATTTACAGTCATCAAGTGAACAATGCACTCTGATTCAGTACAAACTCACTTTTTCAACAATGGTCATTATTGAAAACGAATATTTAATTCTGAATATGAAAGCAGCATAAGACACATGGAGCATTACACTGTTAGAAACAAAGACACCATGCAGGTACATGATTCGTTCATCAAGGTACAAACAATGTAAGTGCACCCTCAAAGGTGCAACAGCGGTTTTAAGACAGGGTGTGTGGAGTCAGCACAACTTAGAGAATATCATTTCAACAGATTCTGGTACAGTTATGTTCCCTGACTAAAGGTACTAAGATGTACCCCTGAGGGTACCACCACAGTGACAAAAAGGGTGCTGCCCCAGTGACAGTGTCATACCTTTTTTTCTGAGAGTGTACAGTGCAGTTCATAAAAGCGTGGCATACACGCAGTTAGACGACAACACAGATTGCAAACAATACCACATACATCGTTTCTAGTTTGGATTTGACATGCACAGTGAAGAAGATCCCTGTAGATCAGCATTGTGTTTCCCAAGACGGATTACTCAGACAGCATTTTGATAATGAGAATCCTTGCTTTGTGGATGCCAAGCAGTATCTACATACATGCAATGTGGAAAGAGAAACCTAATAAGTGTGTCTTTTACAGTAGTTCTACTGAGTTAACAGTAATGTATTACTTCTTATTAGGCCACCAAGTGAAGCTCAGCATAAAGTAGCATTTATAATCAGACGAAAGGCACTCAATGAACGAAACACAAACAAATAAACAAAAGTGAATGATGAAACTACCATGACTGGTGATCATCGACAACTACCCTTCATAAGCTTTTGAACCACGTTAGAAGATTAGCTTAAATCTACGTGATTATGTAAATTCGGTTATATGAAATACAGCTATACCCTGTGTAGCAAATGTGGAAGAAAAAACATGTCAAATATCACAGCAGCATCACTACCACTATCTAATGAACTCGCTTTCTCTAAACAGTTCAAAACAGCTCCATAAAAGGGCTGAAGTTATGGTATTGTTACTTACTTCCATGCTATATTGTGTAAATTGCTCCTTCAAAATAAAAGGGTTAAGTTGAACATCAGAGACAAACCCCCCCTTTAACTCTCACTTTATGTCAGACAAGAGCAATGTGTGTGAGCAATGGAGGTGCCCCCAGGATTTATAGTCTGGGGCCAATGTTCACCTTGATGTGGCTTTGTTAAGAGGCATTATGAAAATGAATCCGTTCATAATAATCAATACTAAGTAAAACGTATATTAACAGAACACAAATAAGCTTGAACAGAGCCCATAGTTCATATTATGTTAGCTCAACAAAATGTATGTTCACTTTGTATGTGCAGTTTTCTGGGTTGATCAACACATTTCTGGATGATCTTCATGGTCTACCAGCTGATCCAGGCTCCTCATGTCCTCCTCCTGTGGGTTCCCACTCCATCCTCCTCTCTTCCTGTGACACCCCCCTTTAGGCAGAGTTAGAAAACACAACTAAAATGCATTTCATTTACTTTTTTTGTCCTTTGTTTGTACTTGTGCTTTTACAATAGGTCCATGTTCAAGAATGAAGATGTGTGCTGCATCTCTAACTGCCAGTCACTGTGTGAAGTGTAACGGAAGAGTATAAGATGTAGGGAAATCAGTGTGGTGTAATACCTTAGTTCTCAACCATTTCAAAACCCTAATGAAAGCCTCTGAATTCTCTGGGTATTCCAGTCTACCCCTGTCTTCAAGAAACCAACAGTCCACTGTGACTCCATCCTCTCTGGTTACAGACCTGCTGCTGTCTCTTATTGTTTTCTCTGGATCCGAAAGTTTATGAAGCACCACTAGAATTGCAGGCTTGCTGGCTGTTTAAAGGGATTTGTTTTATTTAAATTTATGAAACCAGTATTATAAGAACTTAAGCTTCATCGTATTCAGTCTGTATTCCTTTGAAAGGTATTTACCGCCAATTCTTCACAGAACGGCCTCATTATCAACAGCTGGACTGACAGAACAAAACTCCAGAATGACATCACACTCCTCTACTGAAGACGCCTCCTGCAGTGCTGGTAAGTCTTTTTTGAGTATTCTCAGAAATTCTAACCGAGTATTCAGTGTGTTTCCATTTGTAATACAGAAATATTTAAGAGGAGAACCTGAAAAATAGGAAAGATGGACTCCTCCCACAGTACTGTTGCCTTTAGCTTAAAATATCTTGTTAATTTTGTGGATTTAAGCCTTAATGATTCAAACACACACATTAGCTTCTTTTTGTGAGCTGTATTAAATCTTTTCAGGGCAGTGGTGTAGATGGAAATTTGTTTTTGGTAAGTGTTCATTTTAAGATGTTATGAATCCTCATGTTAATGCCAAAATATAAAAAATAGTAATAATCGGGTTTTGCAGAAAACAAAGAAATTCTTTCATACTCACTAGATGCTTCATTTTCATGAATACTTTTCAGATAACTTTTCAGATCATAACTTGGTTATGATCCTATAATACACACACACACACACACACACACACAGAATGTAAGTATGTTGCAATGAGCAGCAGAAGAATCTACAATAGTACTGACACCTGAAGGCTTTTTGGATGAATGAATGTATGAATACATCTATACAAATGTACAAAACAATTTTGATCTGTTGTTCCTCTAAAATGGAACAAAATACAACCACATGATTAAAATCACGGAAATGTTTTTTTCAGATTGAACGCTAAACAGACCCAATTCCCCACAGTTACAGTCACCTCAGTATCACCTCGATCCACTCTGAAACTCTTCTGAGAGCCTCATCATTCCTCCTACAGTGCAGCAGTCCTTTATCCTCATGGAACAGACAGTCCACTGTCAGTGTTTTCTCTCTGTTTACTGATCTGCTGCTGTCTGGAACAATGACCTCTGGGTCAAATGTGTGATGGAGCACCACCAGAACAGCAGACTTAGAACCTGTAAAACATGATTCAAAGACATTTTAGGGACTGTCAACGGATTTCAATTCATTTTCAATTTTAATGTCAAGTTTTTTGTAAAGTATATTGGCTTAAATATTTAAATATGAAAAAATTTGCAAAAAAATATTTCAGTGATTTCAATGCATTTCCAACGTATCATGTATCAGTCTGTGCATTACCAGATACATCATTAAGTTGCTGCAGTGCGTTTTTAATGTCAATACCAGCCGCTGATACAACAGGACAGAAAGCCAGAATGACATCACACTTCTCCACTGTAGGAACCTCCTGCAGTTCTGCTCTTCGTTTGCAGAGAAGTCTCACAAATTCCTTATGAGACTCCAGAGTGTTCCCAGTAACACAAGTGAAAAAATTAAGCTTTCCAAGACAGAGTTTGACCTGTGGCAGATCTGGAAAAATATCATACATTGGTATGAACATTTAAAAAAACAAACAATGACTGTATTCTACTCTGGAAAAGCTCTCAGAGAAACACCAAAGAAGTGTGAGGGACTAAATTTCTCCAAACAAATAATAAGTTTTAATAAGTTTTAGGTTGTATGGCTGCTGTGTTTAAAACAATCGAGTGCATACTCCTTTATACAACTCCATTTGATGCAGGACTACCACAGTGTACTAAACAAAAGAAACTCTAGACTGGTTTGGTGGACAGGGATTAAGCCTAAACATGGACTATATTTTGTCCATTCACAATCTTGTATAATCCAGGACTGTCTAAGAAAAAATGTTTCACTTCATTTACTGTATTTATTGTATCGCTTGGATATCACTGACCTTGACTTACTCCTGTTACCTGTGAGAAAAAAGAAAGAAAATTCTCTCACATTCACACACAACAGTATATTACAGAGCCCACAAATCCCATCAGAACAGATCAGCCAACAATTATCATTATTAGCGCTGTACACTGAATTACTGTCTGTTACTGAGATGAGAAAGGAGAAGAGAAACTTACAGAACTCGACCCCATGTTCTTCTGTATGAAAGACAAAGGATTTGGTATCTTCGGATATCTCCAAAGCTGTACAGGTAAATTAAACAGCATGATTAATATATAGAAACACAGCAGTGTACAGTTATAACTGCTAAAGAGACCAAACTCTCACCATTCTAGTCATTTTCCCCATCGAGTTGCCAAATTGTTTAATTGCTTCTGATGCCTGTTTAGGTTCCAAGAAGGAAAACATGAGCAATCTTTATAGAAATACACACTGTTGTATTCCAAAATCTCAATGATGTAGAGACTGAATGTCCACATTTCTAGAGAATTTACCTCAGCTAATGCCTGTTGCGCATAGGTTTGGATTGTATCAGCTGTAGGTTCCACATTTGTCTTTATTCCTGCCTGTTTGAGGGGAGAAACGATGAATGATCTTCATATTGATGCAATACTGTGCTAAACTACATGACATACAAAGGCCAGAGGTAGACTCATTAACCATAATAAATCTTTAAGCAGCAGGCATGTGCACAATGATCTCTATGCCACACTATAAAAATGGTTCTTCAAGAGTTCCTTAGTAAAGGCAATGGTTCTAAATAGAACCATAAACACTTGAAGACCCATTTAAATGCATAGGCAGTTCTCTGTATGGTCAAAGATTCTTCTCTATGATGGAAAACCAGTTGTATATGGCTCTATAATGAAACTTTTTAAAGATGATTCTAAATAGCGCCAAAAAGGGTTCTTCTACTGTTACAAGTCAAAGAACTCATTTTTAGAACTAAATAGAATTCTTTTGCTAAGAGTGTAGGGAGATGAGAAAGTGTTACTGAAATATTTTGATTAATTGCTCTACAGACCAAATTCCCTACAGTTATGCCCACTATAGGGAAACAGTATTTGTAGGAATAGACACTGTTATCCAGACGATGTACCAAATCCATATACAATGCATAGTTAAGACAACATTCACATGATTTCACTGATGAAGCAAAGATACCTGAGTGTCAATCCACTCTGAAACTCTGCTGAGAGCCTCATCATTCCTCCTACAGTGCAGCAGTCCTTTATCCTCATAGAACAGACAGTCCACTGTCAGTGTTTTCTCTCTGTTTACAGCTCTGCTGCTGTCTGGTACAGTGAGGTCTGGGTTCAATGTGTGATGGAGCACCACCAGAACAACAGGCTTAGTGGCTGAGGAAAGAGAAGAGAAAGAATTTAGTGAATTTAAATAATAGTAATTAGTTGAAATGAGCAATCGATCGATTAGCAGCATCTGATTTACCAGATTTATCACTGAGTTCTTGCAGTGCTGCCTCAATGTCAGTTCCAGCTCGGGAAACAACAGGACAGAAAACCAGAACAACATCACACTCCTCCACTGTGAGAACCTCCTGTAGAGCGGTTCTTCGTTTGCAGAGAATTCTCACAAAATCCTCATGGGAGCCCAGGGTTTTCCCAGTAACACAAGAGAAAATGTTTACAGGCTTGGTTTCTACAGGAGGTGCTGGAACAAGCAGAAGCACAGGGTATGACTGTATTGACAAAGCAGTCACTGATCATAATCTTTTATCTATATCATATTATATATGATATATTATATAACTCACGCCCATTTGGTTGATCTTCCTTGACCTGTGAAAAATAAACATTTTAGTAACATCAACAAAGGCTCTGTCAGACAAGGCTTTAGAATTAAAAGGCTAAAATTATGGGAAGCTTACGGTGGATTTGGGTGGTTTTGATCCCTGTTAAATGAAATTACAGTCTTGTTACAATCAACCAAAAAAATCACTAAAGAGTCTTTAAATGTTCTTCCTTTATAATGAAACTGGTAGAATAATGGACAACGACTTACCTCAGGAATGAGCCAGTCTGCCACTTTACACAAAGCTTCATCATTCTTCCTGCACTGCAGCAGACCTTTATCCTCATGGAACAGACAGTCCACTGTGAGTGTTTTCTCTCTGTTTACAGCTCTGCTGCTGTCTGGTACAGTGAGGTCTGGGTTCAATGTGTGATGGAGCACCACTAGAACAGCAGGCTTAGTGGCTGAGGAAAGAGAAGAGAAAGAATTTAGTGAATTTAAATAATAGTAATTAGTTGAAATGAGCAATCGATCGATTAGCAGCATCTGATTTACCAGATTTATCACTGAGTTCTTGCAGTGCTGCCTCAATGTCAGTTCCAGCTCGGGAAACAACAGGACAGAAAACCAGAACAACATCACACTCCTCCACTGTGAGAACCTCCTGTAGAGCGGTTCTTCGTTTGCAGAGAATTCTCACAAAATCCTCATGGGAGCCCAGGGTTTTCCCAGTAACACAAGAGAAAATGTTTACAGGCTTGGTTTCTACAGGAGGTGCTGGAACAAGCAGAAGCACAGGGTATGACTATATTGACAAAGCAGTCACTGATCATAATCTTTTATCTATATCATATTATATATGATATATTATATAACTCACGCTCATTTGGTTGATCTTCCTTGACCTGTGAAAAATAAACAACATTTTAGTAACATCAACAAAGGCTCTGTCAGACAAGGCTTTAGAATTAAAAGGCTAAAATTATGGGAAGCTTACGGTGGATTTGGGTGGTTTTGATCCCTGTTAAATGAAATTACAGTCTTGTTACAATCAACCAAAAAAATCACTAAAGAGTCTTTAAATGTTCTTCCTTTATAATGAAACTGGTAGAATAATGGACAACGACTTACCTCAGGAATGAGCCAGTCTGCCACTTTACACAAAGCTTCATCATTCTTTATGCACTGCAGCAGACCTTTATCCTCATGGAACAGACAGTCCACTGTGAGTGTTTTCTCTCTGTTTACAGCTCTGCTGCTGTCTGATACATTGAGTTCCTGGTTGAATGTGTGATGGAGCACCACTAGAACAGCAGGCTTAGTGGCTGAGGAAAGAGAAGAGAAAGAATTTAGTGAATTTAAATAATAGTAATTAGTTGAAATGAGCAATCGATCGATTAGCAGCATCTGATTTACCAGATATACCACTGAGTTTTTGCAGTGCTGCCTCAATGTCAGTTCCAGCTCGGGAAACAACAGGACAGAAAACCAGAACAACATCACACTCCTCCACTGTGAGAACCTCCTGTAGAGCGGTTCTTCGTTTGCAGAGAGATCTCACAAAATCCTCATGGGAGCCCAGGGTTTTCCCAGTAACACAAGAGAAAATGTTTACAGGCTTGGTTTCTACAGGAGGTGCTGGAACAAGCAGAAGTACAGGGTATGACTGTATTCCATCCTGACAAAGCGTTCAGTGATCAAACACAGTCTTATTATATATCATATTATTCATGTTCAGGACTATAGAACTTACACTGACATGGCCTTTTATTTCTGCCCTGTAAAAATACAGAATATTTTAGCAATTTCTCCAAAGTCTCAACTTTTTAAAACTGAAGGCTGGAATAATGGAAAGCTTACCTTGGATTTTGTTGCCTTTGATTCCTGCAAAGTGAAATTATATTATTATTACAATTAACACAAAATGCACTAAAGAGTCTTTTAGTTCTCATCTTTCTGAAACTAACCTGGTAGAAACATGGACCACGACTCACCTCAGGAGGAGCGTTATCATTTTGAGCGTACTTCTGTAACACTTTGTCCTCATAAAACAGAAAATCCACTGTGAGTATTTTCTCTCTGGTTACAGCTCTGTGGCTGTCTGATACAGTGAGGTCTGGGTTAACCAAAACAAACTCACACTCCTCCACTGTAGACACCTGCAGAGTGGGTGTTTGTTTGCAGAGAATTTTCACAAACTCCTCAAAAAATCTCTTTGTTCTCCCAGTGATGTGAGCAACAATTTTCACAGGCTTAGTTTCTACCTGTGGTGTATCTAGAAAAAAAAGTCATATATTATTAGTAATGCCAAAATAAACAAAATATATGAATGTATTCCATCCTGGCAAAGCATCCATTCATTATATATGATAGATTATCTGTGGCAATAACTCACAATCAGTTGATGTTTCCTCTGCAACCTGTAAAAATACAGCAAATATTAAAAATATCACTAAAGTCTTCAGACAATTTAAGCTGCTGATGAAATTGCATTGTTAATACAATCAATATAGATATTCAAGAGTCGTTTAAATGCTCTTTCTTTATAAATATATATATATATATATATATATATATATATATATATATGGACCATGACTCACCTCACAAATTAGCCAATCTGAAACTTTGCACACTGCTCTCTCATTTTGAGGGCAGATCAGAAATCTTTTATCCTCAGTGATCAGACAGTCCACTGTGAGTGTATTTCTTCTGTTTACAGATCTGCTGTCTGATACTCTGATGTTTGGGTCTGATGTGTAATGTAGCACAAAAAGCACAGCAAGTCTGGAGGCTATGGAAGGAGAGAGTTGAGAATGAGTTCAGTGGACTCAGTTAACTGACTCTGGATTTGGATTGACAAATAGCAGCTCACAAAACTAGGTGGTGTCTCCTGAGCTTCTCAACATGCAAAATGATTTATTCATGTAAAAAGAAAATAGTTACTTTGACAGTTCATTAAAAATAACAGAAATACACTCCTTGTAAACATTAACCTGCTTTGAGAAGAAATACATTCTCAGAAAGGTCAATGTTACAAATAAAGTACTGTACATGTTCCCTACTGTAAAATATAGCAGTGCTAACATTACATTAGAAACATACTCAAGAAAATGTACTCAACATGACAAGAAGGATAGTGCACAATACAAAGAAAATTATGTGCCTCTTGTCCAAAAAACCCAAGTAGAGAAAGAGATCAATGGACTATTGCATGTAACAGACTGCAGTGGTGCACTATTGCCTGTATTAAGACTGTTTGACAAAAATCAGACCCATTTTTTTTCTGTCTCTACTTCTGCTCATTGAAGGGCATAGGACTCCATAAAGAAGACTCTGAAATCTGAATTCAAAACGTATCGAAGAGTTAATGATTTTTCAATGCAACACTATAAACTTGTGATGATGGTCTTGGAGATTGTAACTTGCAGATATAGCCAATCACTGATGCTGTATGCTCTTCCAAGTTAACAGAATCACTGTCAGTGGCAGCTTCCCTAAACACATCCCATGCAGTCTGCTCAAAGCAAGTCCTGAAGAGCAGAAACAGCTGCTGCTGGACAGGTTTTCACCTGCTTCTGATCTAGTTTGGGGCATCTGACGAGTGCCCTGTATGCATTACAGCATTACAGATATGTGGTCCGAGTAGCCGAGGTGGTGTAGGCAGGTACACCCAGTACATTTAATAGAATAGAAATAAATATTAATTAATTAGGAATTGTATTAATAATGAGTTGATGCATATGTTACCTGGCAGGTCATTTAGTATTTGCTCTGCTTCATCAATGTCATGCAGAACGCCATCACATTCCTCCTCTGTTCCAATTTGATTAGCGAGATCTATGGATGCACAGGGATGCTCATCTGCTTTCAAAACAGGGAAAGCTTTAAAAAATAGGTGCAGGACTCCTCCTAGTGGTCAAAGCTAAATTATGCCAGCCTATCACATGGGATCTGAAAGGGGTTCTTCGTTCAAAGAACCTTCCTGGCACCTTTATTTTAATAGTGCATATAAACTGCATGAAACTTATAAAGCGCAGTCAAACAGAGCAGAGATACACAGTAATCTCACTGCTGTGATAGGATATAAAACACATTGACTCACGTTGAATTTCAGGCTTCTTTTTTTCTATCTGTGAGAAAATATGTAAAATATGTTTTTTAAAAATAGTGTCACTCAATCAGTAAATCACTTCATTTGGAGCGCACACAGAGATTAAAGACATGCTTATAATGTTACCATAAATAACTCAGTAATACCTCAGACTGGATCCATTCTTTAGCTTTGGTCAGTGCTTCATTATTCTTTGTGCACTGCAGTAGATTCTCGTCGTTGGAGATCAGACAGTCCACTGTGAGGGTGCTCTCTCTTAAATATTCACTGCTATCTGATATGCTGATGTCACCATCTAATGTGTAATGGAGCACCACTAGAAGAACAGGCTTGGTCGCTGTAAAATGTAAGCCATATACATGGATTTGATCAAAGTCCTCCAGCCTTGGTGGAAATGCTCACTAGGTGTATTAATCACAATACTTGTAGAAGTACTTACGTTCAGTGTGATGAAGCTCTAGCAAAGCACTTTCAATGGCAGTTTTGGCTTCAGAAAAACTTGGGGAAAAAAACAGAATGAAGTCACACTTTTCCACTGTAGGCACCTCCTTCAGCTTTGGACTTAGACCTTGAAGAAGTTCTATAAATTCATAAATGATTGGGGATCCAGCCACGAAGTAACGCATCACCTCCTCATCACCTCCACGTCCCTGCCAATTAGCTGGAAAACAACAAAGGCTGTTCAGAAGCACAAAGACCTCAGCTTTTAATGAAGAAGAAGAACTAACGCTGTGGAAAGTTCAGAAACACTTCAAACTGAAATTCTGCGCATGAGGCTGTGAACTGAAATTACAAAACAAACCCACATCAGTGTTACTGGCCTCGAAAGACTGCATGATGAGGCATAACAAGCCTGGCGTTACACCAACTCAGCACACGAGTAAAATGGCGTTTTTAAAATGTAATGAGGCCCTAAATGTTAAGACACACAGCTGCGTTATAGCACTGACCTGCTCCGTCCATGGCCTTTCTGTGGTAAAAATCCCTCAGCTAACTAACGGTGTGAGGAGCTGCGGGTCCAATCTGCTGCTTTCACTTTCCATTTCAAGTAACTAGCCATACTGCAGTTTTCAGTACATCACGTGACCTGAAACTGCGCCCTGATTGGTGAGCTCGATACCGTCACTATGACTGGCCTGTTCTCACAGCGAGTAAGCTAAAGGCTAATTCCTCTGTGACTGGGTCTGTGGTCACAAGCAGCTGTGCACCAAAAGAGAGTGTCTTCAGCACACCACAGTTCACACGTTTGGAATCTATTTAATTACAGATATACATTTAAACTACATAAACCAGCCATTAGGGTGTACTTTGTGTACTTCTGGTGTCGGTCCCAAGCCCAGATAAATGGTGAGGGTTGCGTCAGGAAGGGCATCCGGCGTAAAAGTTGTGCCAAAACTATCATGCAGATATCATACAGGATCGGTCGAGGCCCGGGTTAACAACGACCGCCTCCGGTGCTGTTGACCAGCAGGGTGCCGGTGGAAATTGGACTACTGTAGGTCCAAGACCATCAGAGAGGAGAGGAGGAAGGCGGGTTAGAAGGCAGCGAGAGAGAAGGAAAGGCAGGAGTGTGGAGGTTAAAGTAGGGACTCTACATAGGGACAATGACTGGTAAAGGCAGAGAGCTTGCAGACATGATGGAGAGAAGGAAGGTAGATATTCTGTGTGTCCAGGAGACCAGATGGAAAGGAAGCAAGGCAAGGAACATTGGAGGTGGATTCAAACTGTTCTATCATGGTGTAGAGAGGAAGAGAGGACTATCGGCACTGGGGCTTGAACCAGCGAACTTCCGGTCACGAGGCTGGTTCCCCAGCCTCGTGACTGGAAGGTCGCTGGTTCACACACAAGATGACCTTATATGACTTACATAACACCGTACTAAAATAAGGAGCCTTCAACTAATTAACTGTTATGGGCCATATAAGGCAGAGGCCTAACTAAAAGCACCATGGATCAGTTCTAGGAGAAGATTCTGGTGGCCCCAAACTTTAATGACACTACATATTTTCATATTTCTTATCATCCTTATGCAAGATTTTGAGGTTCAGGAGTATATGATATACTAGAGAGTGTATCCCTAAGATCTGTTGCCAGGTTTACATTCACTCAAGCAATTCTTGTGCACATGAAATCAAATTGAACTCTCCTAGATGATAAAATTATGAAATAGATGTATGTTAATGTATTTTAAGATATGAGTTTTAGGCTGAACCAAGAGGAGAATGATTGACAGTTTTGTTTGTGGAGGTGAATTCAGTTCAGTGTCATACAATAAACTGCAATACATACTTGATGAGTTAAATAAAACAATTACTCTACAAAAATGAACAGTAAAACAATGGAAGAGACCATAATTTATCTCAGAAATGTGTTATGTAGATTTTTCACAGTGTATTTTTTATAAACATAAAATGAATTATGGTGCATGAAATAATATTTACTTACTATGGCGTTTGTGTTGTAGTATGGTGTTTCATGGTAAACATGAATCTACATATGCTATATCTCAGTTAACATGAACCATTAGGTGTGCGTTACTCACCAAAACCTGCCATAACCGTGACTGGTTTCCTTCTTTCCTCCTTTTATATGCTGCTGCTGTCTGAAAATGTAACACCAACTACAGTGTGGCAAATAGCAATAATAATAAAACAGAATCACTAGTACTTCAACATTTAGAACTGAACATTAAAATAAATGAAAATAATTACCTAGAATAAAATGATTATATAGTCCAGCTGCTCATTCTGACATCATTCGAAGCTTATCTCAGTTCATGTGCTGAAGTAGAATCAGTTGTTGTTATCTAAATTATCAGTATCACTTTACTTGGATACCTTCCTATTAACTTACATTAGGTTTCCTGCACTTGTACCTTACCCATTGGATAGGTTAGAAAAAAAGAAATATATAAATATTTTTATTTAAATACAGAAACTATAGGAAAAAAAAATATAGCTTATCTTAAATCCAAAGATTGATCATTTCATTATTAATAAACAATGTCAGAGAGTTCATGAGAGAGATTAGAGGATCACTCTGCAAAGAGAACAGGCCCGTGGCATGTATCTGTGTGTTTATTTAAGAGTGCAACCAGTTTGTCATAGGAAATATAAGAATCTTGCAGAGCCGGAACTTACTTTCACTTTTTTTTTCACTTCCCACATTTTAAATGCCTTTAGCACTGCACAGCTTTTGGTAAACTGAAGTAAAATCAGTGCACTGTGAAGTTTCTCAGCTTTTGAAAATGTCGAAGTCCAATATTAAAATTGGGGCATAGCTACAAGGGGGGGAACAAGAGGCCTAGGTGGACCTGGCCTCCCGCAGATTTCGAATCATTAAAAACCTCATGACATTTGTCTACCATAAGTAAATTGATGAAGCCATCTCTGTAGATCATCAACAAATGTTTAGCACAGTGACAGTGTATATACGGCTATATGCCGCCTTCAGTCGCAAAAAAAAGACAGAACGTAGCTGAACTGTGTTAGTTCGTATAGGCTTACTTAACAAGCAACTACTAGTATTTGACCATGCTAAATGAAATGCAGTTCAGTTTTGTGAAAAAGCATTTAGAAAATGAGAGATTCTGGTTCATTAGCCTTAGACTCACCACAGTATGCTGTCAGTAATTTTAGTACTGTAATTTTAGACAACTAACTACAAGGTAAACAATTGCATGTTGTGTTTAATACTCAATAATTGATTATGGTAATATGTGGGCAATTTTACAAAGATTTTGCTATAATTAAGTTTGTGAGCTGGTGGTCTTGTCAGTTGGCTCCCATGAAATGAAACTGTAGCCATGTCGTTGGTCCTCTGGCCTTCTGCATTACCCAGAAATAAAAAGGAAGACAGTCCCGTACAGTTTTTCAGAGGTATTTGAAAATATACACCCCCAAAAGTCTCAGTCTTAGAAGTTGTTTTTGCCTTTGTGAAACAAGACTGGAGCTCAGGTTTCCTATCTCTATCAAAGATGAAAGCATTCTTATTGTGAGAGTTTTTGTGGGTCATAATTATTAGGAATTAGTCTTTTTCTCTGTATCTTTTAATAATGTTTTGAACTGCAGGTTTTTACTTCTAGCTTGAGAGGTGACCGACATAGGAATATTGTTTTTTGTTTGTTTTTTTTAGTTAAATGTCATATTTGAGCAAAAATACATATTTTGATCAAAGGATACAAAAGGAAGAGGATGGAATTTGTGCAAAGAAAGAATTAAGAGAGACAGAACATGCAACAACAAATGCAAACTATACAGCATAGGCTCCTTATATACAATCAAACTCAAATAAGGCTTTGCTGAGTGTTTGATAGACATTCGAGGGTTACTATTTACCTTTAGTAGTTAAAACTTTAGAAGTTAAAAGCAACTCAGTAGTGACTTACCAGAAATGAGTCCTGCTCTGCTGCTCCTCAGAGTCATATGAACATGTCTTTCACATTCATCACTCTTTGTGAAAGATCATATGACACTTTCACTTTCCTTCTTTCCACACTGAGAAGAATTCCCATCCTGTCTAGTCTTATCGGTTCAACTGTTTGTGTAATTAACCACAATGCTGCATTTCATTTGTTGCACTATAGTGATCAGCATAGACAGTCGGTGGACAAAGAGAAAAGAAGTAACTCAGCCTGGCCCTTCTATGTGTTGTGTTGCACAGTGTATCACAACAATTCCATATTTTCAATACTTTTAATTCTTTATAGGTAGACAAAAAGATGGACAGGTAGACTTTATTAGTCCCTAATGAGAAATGCAGATGCTACAATATCAAAAGAACACATAATGAAAGTATTTGAACGGGTTTTTAAAGTGTTTTATCCATATGTTGATGTATTATTCACTGCACGGTTTCATCGAATACCTTCCCCATGAAAAAGAATGAATAAACACTGGGTTATACAGGTTAAACTCATTTATATCTGACCTTTACATGTATTAAACTAACAGCTGTCATTGTAATGATCAAAACTAAGTATAATTATGATACAGCTTACAAAGTAATATGTACAAATAAAACTACTACTTTAGTAGGATTTAGGTTGGGGTGCCAAATGTATCTGCAAAAGGCAGGTATGGCTGCAGGTTTTCATTGCAATCTACCTGGAACCTTGTTCCTGTTTATTCAGCTGGTCTCAGTTTTTGAACAGTTGTTTTGATCTCTGCGGTGCAATGAAAACAAGCAGACACACCAATCCTCTACAAATAAGACTGGATTATGGAGTTCATTAAGTGCCAGAAGTTTCAAATAAAATGACAACATCCACGAGTAAAACGTTAAACATCACAGTGTCCAAAACATGTTGTAAATACAAATGATGAGAGTTCAATTCAAATGTGAGTCAGGAGGAAACAGACACACACAAATATGGTGTGGGTGCAGTGCTGTGAGCCATCCTGTAAAACCAGAAATAGTAAAAGAAGGTATGGCTTGATGTTTATGTGTCGTATACAAAATCAACATTATACCGATGACGATAGTAAGTCATTCACTTACATCCTCAGAACACAGGTTTCTTTCAATACCCGCAAACAACACATTCATCCACTTGAGGAAGGAGTCCTGTGCACAACCAGTGTCGCAAAATATTCCTCTGCATGTTGCGTGCAGTTACACATTTCCACCAGAGAGGTCCTCAAATCCCCAAATCTTACATAGAGCACACTTAAGGCAGTTCCATTGATAATTCTTGCTAAGCAAGGTGTGAACAAATGATTTTTAGCTCTACATATTTTGTGGTACTGTCAGAAGTCTAAAGTAGTTATGGTTAATATTAAATATTATTAAATATTATTATAAATTTAAAGTACTGCCCCACTTCGCCTGACAAAATAGTTGAAAAATGGTGTTTAACTGGGTTTGAGGGTCTGTAATATCCAAATAAAAACTTTGCTCTGTAACAATTTACTTGAACCCTACTACATAACATTACCATAACCATACCATAGACACATCATGGCAGATGTCTTGTCAAGACTTGTCACAACTCTTTTTAGAACAGTGCCCTGTTAACATTAACAGCACTCCACAAGGACTCAATTAGCATCATTAAAAAGGGAATAAACTGTTATGACAGCAGTTTACTGACATGGGGGTGACCATAATAAAGCTAAGCTGTGAAGATGAGCACTTGTCATACAGCTGCAGAGGACATACTGCGTGTCCTTCTAAAGTAGAACACTTACCTATTCTCTAGGCTGTGCAACAGACATAAAATGAACTCCTATTTTTATTAAATGTCTAATTTACTTAACTTTTAAAGACACGTTTAATTATTACCATTTTTCTGTAGTCAAAGTGATGCAATCCTCATTTGATCTAGCTAACATGTAGACTTTAAACTCAGACATATAACATTAAAGATATTTTTTGCTATGCCCCAAAAACAACCATTAAATTGGTCTCAGTGACAGGCATATGACATATTATTGATTGTTTATAGTTACAGTAAAACAACTTCTTTTTCACTTGTTTTAAACATCTTTGACTTAATGAAATTCTTCTATAGGGCTTGGAAAATGATCTCATGTCATGCTGCATTATAAGACTGTTCCACCATATTGGCAAGGTTTTTCTTTGTTTACACACTACAGATGCACACACACACTTTGAGAGCTTAAATAAATACCTGCTTTATTGTGTTTTTTCAGGGTTGCCATCTTTAAAAAGTGAAAAGAATGGTGTATCATAAACTTCACTGTCACCCCACAGTGTATTGATTATTGAAGGTGTGGATCCAGACAACCTCCCAAACACAGAATGGAGTGATGATCTGGATATTGTTTTGAGTCATTTAATGAAAGATTTGAAAGATTTAAAGCTCAACAATTCACATGAGATGACATCAAATCTACTGCAAATCGTAAGAGTTGAAAGTGAATAAATAGACACAAAATACACAGAATGAGCCGTTGTTTTAATAAAGTTTCAAAACAAAGGTTTGCTATTACATGCACCATAAGGCTGCACTTAAAAAGTCCATTATGCTCAGATAAGTGCTTTCATCAGTGCCACAGAACAGTGGTTCCCAACCTTCCCAATTTGTGGTCGATGCAACCAACCATGACTCACAAGAAAATTTAACCAGCTGAATCATTTGAGAAGCAAAGAAACCAGTGTAGCCTTTTGAATTCACATTATTTTGATAATCCTGCAACATAAAACAGCAAAAATACCCCAGAATTTTCTGTTTGTTGCCTTTTATCCAAGATTGATGAATTCCTTGTGATTACATTAAATGTGACTTTTTATTTTTGCAAACAAATACCACAATAATATTTGTCCACTTTATCATTATTATTATACTTTTTTGACTAAATGTAGCAGAACCACTAAGCCCCTGTGGGTTCATAGAAACCGCTTTGGTTTCCTGAAGAACTATTTTTGTAAATGAGACGTGTGAGTGCGAAGAACCATTTAAATGTTTAAAGAATCATTTCATAATGTAAAGGTTCTTTACCAGTTTAAGGGTTCTTTCAAGAACCTTTCAATTATGTGGAAGCTCTTTGAATTTAAAAAGGGTTCTACACATTCAGATATCCCATTTACAAAAATGGTTGTCTAAAAAACTATCCAGGGAAAGGTTCTTTACAGAACCAAAAAAAGAGGTTACCCTATAACATTGGATCTTACAACCATAGATGTCACAAGGAGAGGAGGGAAGTGCAAGTGGGCCCAGTCTCATACTGGACTCAATTTAAACTGTGTTACTGATGCTATGGGGTAGTTCCACTATGCCAAATCACTCCTGCTGCTTTTTTTTTACCAGCAGTCATCCACATCAATAATGAAATGAATTATTTAGGCAAGTTCCTCCATTCTAACAATGCACACAAAAAACTTTACTTTAAATTACTTAAGCTTTTGACAGGAGAAAACATGGCCAGTAATTTTAAAGAAACACTTTCATTTTGCCTAGTAATGGCCACTTGATTGACCGAGGGTATTTTCTCCAGCACCCTAAGCCAGGATTTTTCTGTGCTGCTGATTGGCTAATGGCAGTGCACTGAACATGATATAGAGTATGTCATTCTCACAGCCCTCTGCACAAACACAGAACACTGCAGCAGCGTCTAGCTATTATAAATACACTGTATAACCTGGAATAATTATTTTGACCCCCCATTCAGGTTTACAAACATCTCAAAACAAATCATAATGATTTCCTAGTCACATACTATTACAGTTCAGCTATTGCCGTTATTTTGCTTGTGGTAATTGGTAAACAGTGATGAAACACCTCTAGATTTTTCTGTTCGTCAGTGAAACAAATCCTTACTCATTCTGCTGCGGGAGCACTCTCTCAGTCTATGCTGTCCCTCAAAGCTCTTTCATAAACATCCTCCAGAACTGAGTATCTGGGGGGTCTGAAAGTCTTTGTTTCAGTGTGTCCAACTCTCTGTCTTTCTCCTCCACCTGTCTGCTGAGCTCTTCCTGCGTCTTTGATTTTGAGGCCAAAATGTTTCTCCGGAGTTCAGGCAGGATGATCTTCATGGGGTTCCTCTCTGCCTCCATTCTGGCTGCTCCTTCATACGTGTCCCTGATCTCGTCCATCTCCTGTCTGGGTCCTTTCTCCATCTTTCTCCTCTCCCTCTCTCTCTTTTATTTTAGCTTCTTCCTTTTCTTCCATTTCTGTCCTTCTCTCTACTTTTTGTTGCATCTCCCTCACAAGTTCTCTTCTTCTCGTCATTCTTTTTTCCAGTTCTATTATTCAATCCTTTACTTGTCTGATATCTACTTATCTACTGATATCTCCCTCTAGCTTTCTTAAAGAGCTCCGAAACTCTTTTTCCAGCTTTCCCTTAACTTTTCTCTTTTCTCATCCTTTCATCATCTTTGCTTCTACTGCTCTAAACGGAGACTAGGGCTCATTATGTTTGCTTTTGAATAATAGGCTATATTTAAGCCTTAATCTCTGCACTATAAATCAAGTTATCTTTATCTTAAAGTAAGATATTTGACTCTGAAATGTAGTGGAGTGAAAGTAAAAAGTTGCCCAAAATGGAAAAACTTAAGTAAAGTACAGATACACGAAAAAAAACTACTTAAGTACAGTAACTAATTACATTTACTTAGTTACTTAGTTACTGTCCACCACTGTTTAAAAGGGAGTTTGCTCCCCCTTCGCTGCAGTAACAGCCTCCACTCTTCTGGAAAGGCTTTACACCAGCTATTCAGAGGATTTTACTGCATTCAGTCTCAGGAGATTTAGTGAGGTCAGGTACAGGTGTTTGATGATTATTTCTGGATCACTAACAACAATCATCCCAGAGGATTTTAGTGGAGCTCCATTACAACACAAGTCCACTGCTCCACAGACCAGTGCTGGGAGGCGTCAGGATGTTTTGAATATATTGTGTATACTCAGTCCAACAAAGCAGAACCCCCAACCCCTGCCTGCTCAAATAAGAAACACTGAAAAGGAGCCAAGATTCAAAAGGGAAACTCAAACAATAGACCAGTTTACAAAAAAAGTTAACAAAAATAACAAACAGACCCTTTTAGAGAAACTGAGTCAAAATTATTCATAACATTGGTGATAGGAACCAGACCTCTGAAGTGTTTAATGCCTCTAAAACCTGCCTCACAGAAGGCTTTTACACAGTTAGGCATTTGCCTGAGGCCTGGGGGGTTGTTTTGTGGTAGTTCTGAAAGGAATAACAATTCGTTTCTGAGCTGATGTCGGTGTTTTAGGACCAGGATTGAGAGCCCGTGATTCAGAGCATGTAATAATTCACGATAATGGGAGGTAACGTGCAGAGCTACGCCATCTGCTGGCTGCGCTCACAACATTTTGCCATTCGTTTCACCACAGGGAAATTTCTGATAACAGGTTCAAAACGACGTAAATCACTTAAAGCTGCCAACCTCTGTGAAACAGCAATTTTATAATAGCAGAATATATTGCTGAGCCATTTAAGTGTAAAGATTAAAATACAACAGAACTACAAATCCCATGGCTCAGTGCAGCGCCGCTCCATGGGAGGTGTGATAGTGGCGTCATCAGCGCGGTAGAGTTTGTAGTCCTTTTGGGGAAAACATTAAAAAAAACTGTATTTCTATCTTTTGTCAAACCACTGAATAGGAGACGCCGTGCATTATGTTGTACACCCTGTCATTTGCGTTACCTCCAATTCGTTATCCTGCGTTTTGAACTCAAACAGCAGGAGGCGGTCTCATAACTGTCCTCCCGAAAGCTTGTCCTCTCCAGGCCGCCGTAGTGGGAGATTTGCCTTCGAAAATGGCGGAGAAGAAAATAGCAGGTAAGGAGAAGCCCGTGTTTGGCGTTAATCTAATCCGCCATTAAAACCGCGGAATTCGTGTATTTTAAAAAGATTCGAGCGCGGAAAGATCATTAACAAAGGGCACATACACCTCCAGTCTGCTGAGATACGCTGTCGAACTGTAAGCTCGGCAGGAAACTGATCGCGAGGTTCCACCTTAAACGCCGCGGCAGCTCAGATACGCAGGCTGCTCCGTTTAAGGTGGACCGGAGAATTAGAATAAGAAGCTTAACCGTTCCTGTAACCGCTGCCCCGCTAAGTTACACCTTAACCCGGTCAGCTGTGAGTGAAATGGGCTGTTTTTGTTCGGCGAGACTCGTCAAGCCGTTTCCATCCGCTTCTCTATCGCCGGCGCGCGCAGCAGGTTAAGTCCAGAGATGAAGAGCCAGGAGCTTCTAAACCGGCAGGGTTGGGTCCTTCAGTGAAGCCGTGTGGCTGTTAAACAGCGGGATCGGTAGCAGCGCGTCAGTCACCTCATAGTCCGGTTCCCGGCTGGCCGACCGGACCGGACCGGACCGACCCGACCCGACCCGACCCGCGCCGCTCAGCTGGGTAGGATGTTACCGTCACATGCCGCTGGCAGGAGCGCAGTGTTGAGGTTTCAGGTCGTCTAAAGTCAGTTTATAGGTAAAATAAACCCATTTCTCCCAAACTCGCGTAGAGACGCTCTCGTTTCCTTACCATGTGAATTGATGTGAAACAGTTGAGTCGTTTTCCCGAGATTTAAAAACGGCTTTGTGCTTTATTTCAGTACTAGAGCACTGATTTCGTCGTTCCAGGGATCTTGGTGTCTGTTTATGAAGACCGAGTGCGATTACCTGCGCTTATTAATCAGATATCGGCGGATTAAACGCACGCGCTGTTATTCCTATGTACAGGTTTCGTGTCGGTTTAGTGTAAATCTACATGATTTCCACAGTAAATGGTGTCTGTGCGTCGTTCTGTAGCAGGTGGCAGTTAAACCGCTGAATCTGAGAGCTGCGATGTCTGTTTTGTGTGTAGTGCGCTCACAGGACCCCAGCCAGCGGCGCGTGCTGGACAGCGCGACCCGCCAGCGGCGCCTCACGCGGCAGCTCGAGGCTCTGGAGAAGGACAACTTCCAGGACGACCCTCACGCGAGCCTCCCGCAGCTGGTCAAGCGGCTGCCGCAGTTCGACGAAAATAACGAGTCTGGTGAGTCGGTTTACACAGAGCCGGTTTATGAGGAGACCCCCCCAACCTCCCCCCAACCCCCCCTAACCCAACCCAACCCAACCCAACCAAACACTGTACAGGACTGTACAGCAGAGGGCGCCCGTGAGCGAGCAAACACAGCGTTCAGCGCAAACACAGTTTGACAAATGTTGAACAAAAAACATTGTACTAACAGTTTTGGGTTAAATTCTTTTAATTGTAGCTCTACTGCCTCTTTTTTCCCCTCTGTTTCAACTGATCAGAGGTTTGAAAGAATAAATGACTGTGTATCTTGAACAATTTTTGGAATATTGCGATATTACATTTTTGCCATGTTGCCCACTTCTAGGGCCCATTGTTATTCAGTATGGTAAATATTACATTGAAAACGAATAGCTGTAATTGTAGCGATGACAAACAACCAATACCATCTATTATAGACACATTCACCTTTATATCTGGAGTTTTCCACATGTCAACAGCAATTTGCTTCATCTGAATGATGGAAAGCATTAGAATAGTATTAGCATGGATACTAGTTAATCCACATTTTGTGTATTTGCTAATTCTGTGCTAAAACCTCAATCCTCAAAAAAAAAAACCTTAATCCTGTTACACAATATAAGCTGCTGTTCACAAAAGATCCATGTAGAACATGAGATGTTTAATAAAGCATGTAAGATTTGAAATGAAGTGAACACTGAGCTGCAGAAATGCTCAACACTCATTTATTCAGCTTGAGGAAGGGCCGTTCTGTGGCTAGTTTTGAGCTTGACATGTACACAGAATCCTCCAACTTCACAGACATGAAGTGATGAGTTCCCCAAACTTACACACATTCTGTGGCTACATTTACATTTATTATTGTTAGGAGTCTTGCCCAAGGACTCTTATTGGTATAGTGTAGGGTGTTTGCCCAGGTGGGGATTGAACCCCAGTCTACAGTGTAGAAGGCAGAGGTGTTAACCACCACACTAACCAACCACGGGATACAGTTCTCATAGTCACAGTTGTGCGTTTCATTGTAACCTCAGGGAAGCGGAGAAAAAAGACGAGAGGTGACCATTTCAAGCAGCGGTTCCGAAAAAACTTCCAGGCACTACTTGAAGAGGAAGTGAGTTTCGTATGCTGCTCATAACACTCACGTTTAATGCTTTTATTCAGATGACTGAGTTTTCTTACTCTCTCTCTCCTTACAGGCAACTAAATATCTTTGTTTCTGTCTGTTTATCTGTCTGTACGCAGGAATTGAGCGTAAGCGAGGGTCCTAACTATCTAACGGCATGTGCTGAGCCCTCCACGCTTCCTCAGCGTCATTTCTGTGCCGTGTGCGGCTTCCCCTCCAACTACACGTGTGTGTCCTGTGGAGCTCGTTACTGCTGTGTGCGCTGCTTAGGGACACATCATGAGACCAGGTAACACACTGGCGTCACCATGAGACCAGACAACGGGCATCTGTGCATGCCTGCTGTATCACAGTTCCAGTGTGCATTGTTAACTTTCAGAAACAGAACATTGAGCCTACGCTGTGCAACATCAGACCTGCAGAGGACGAAGAAGGCGAGATCATTAATAGTCACTCTTTTCCTTTGCTCTCTTTCTTAGGTGCCTGAAATGGACTGTATGATTCTGGAAAACAAGTCTCTTCAACAGCCTTGAGATTCAGATTATGGTGTTGGACTGCACTGAAAAGGCAGAGGAACAAGCGCTAACCTTAATTTTGCAAGGAAAACAAGTGTTCCCTGAGGAGAAAGGGGACTCTTCTTGCAATCGGAGTGATTTACTTCCTCAGTGGCGCTGCAGAGGTACTGAAAGAAAAGACTTGAACCCCAGAAACGGATGTTTCATGCACTCATTTAATAGTTCTTGGACTGACAGTATCCTTGCTCATCTGCACTGTAATTAGCCTCATTCCCGAGAGTCAGCACACAGAAAACCTGCGCAGCTGGACTGCAAATCTGCTAGCAGCTTTTTTGTATGAACTTCCTCCCATCCCGCCTAGATTAGGGAGGGTAATGCGCACCCCAACACCTGGCTAGGGGTACAGAGGTCTGCTGTGTGGTGTAAACTCCAGTTAAAACGGTAGACGTGGAGCGTTCTCTTTGTTGGCCTTTCAGCAGGATGTACCGCCTTCTTGATTTGCTTACATTCCTCACAAGTTATTGGCTGCTTATCTTTGCTCTTAATAAGCCAGCACACACCGTCGAGGGCAGTAACCTAGTGAGAGCCAGACGTTAGGAGAATTCCTGTGAATTCCACAGAAAAAAGGTCTTGTTTCATTTTGTCATCTGTGTTTTTCGCTTTTGTTCTTTGGACATTTCTGTCCCATCAACTGAGGCTAATGAGAATAAACATTGTGATAAAATATATTTACTGTGTGCGTTATGTTGCTGCGTCGCAGTCAAGCAGAGCAAGATGCTTAGCATTTCACAACCACACCCTATTCCCAGGCTTGTGAAACTCCAGTAAATGGGTAAAATGAAGAAAATCCACAAGTTTAAAGTAATTCTAAGTAGCTTCAGCTAGATTTTTCTTCTATACCATCATCCAGCAAGAATACCTCCTAACTTCTGTTGTTTCTGAAGCTGCATTAAAAAACTCAGTATGATCAAATAAGATTCTTCACATAAGATCTTCGAGATCTGTTAGATGTGTTTTAGGGCTGTTACCATAAGAATACCAATACATGAATACATCTTTACACTATTCTTTTAAATAGTATTGTGTTTACAATACCAAAGCTGCTTATTTAGTCTGTAAAATCTTATTTGATCATGTCTAAAAACTGAAATACTAAACGGAGATATTTTGGTCAGTATAATTTGCCATGGTGAAAAACAGTGGTACATCTCAATGTATGAATTTATTACCAATTTATTATTAAAACAGATCTATACATGGTGACAAAACCACTCTTCATAAAAACACTGCCTTAGCTTGTCAATGCTGCACCATTTCGCAAAGAAATGCATAAACAGTTCTCAGTGTATCACACAATCAATGAATGTGTGCCCTGGCAACAAAAAACTACCCTTACATCAGCCATCTGCTGAAGCTTTTGCCTGAAGTATGTTTTTTTCAGTTAAATTTAGGTACAGATGGTAAGGCTAAAACCATATTTCCTGCGTTTCGTGTCCAGATTTTCGGTGTTCGTGGTTTGCTGTAATTGGTGAGGTTCCTGTAAACTCAGTCCACTACGATTATGATGTGGCAGAAGGGATGCTTGAATTGCAGGGAGATCTCTCGAGTTTTGTTTCATTTGTAATAATAGAATATAACCGGTTCAAGTCAGCCGTCCCTCAGTTCCTCAGTGACCCTGTGTCGTCTCTACACACCAAGGCGACTTTTGTTGAGCATTGGCACATTTTTTTATGATACCTCAATCTTTTAGGTCTTCACCTGAGGAACACAATCATGTCCCATATGATAGATTCCTCATATTAATTATGGTCAAATAAGACTGCTGATAATTATAGGTCCTTTTTTATAATGACTTATATTCTTTCAGGAAGCTAATATGAAAATATTTTTCTCTCACGGTTCTTTTATATAGATTTACACAACTGTAGCTTCAGATGAAGTGGGTCTGTAAAAATGCTGAAATACTAAACATAGATACTCACTTTATTAGGTACACCTGTTCAATTGCTTATTAACGCAAATAGCTCAGCAGCCAAGCAGCAGTTGTGTGGACAAAAATGCCTTGTTGATGCGAGAGGTCAGAGGAGAATGGGCAGACTGGCTCGAGATGACAGAAAGGCAACAGTGACTCAAATAAATAAACAAAATCTCTGAGGAATGTTCCCAACACCTTGTTGAAAGTATGCCATGAAGAATTCAGGCAGTTCTGAAGGCAAAAGGTTGTCCAATCTTTCACTAGCAAGTGTACCTAATAAAGTGGCCGGTGAGTGCATATTGGAATATTGTAATTTACTCGATAAATACAAGAAAATACTCCATCACACATAATTGTATTCTAACACTTCCATGTGTACCTTACTATTACAAATGGCACCGAAACCAGTGAAGTTCATTTAAATATAAAAATAAAGCATATATTTCTAACACACACGGAGTCCTGTGCAGATATATCATCACTATTTTACAACATTCTATGAGACTCTCTTAATAGTGCAATAATTAATCACTAATTTGCAAAATGGAAATCGGTAGTGTAACATCATGTTCATTTGATGATGTAATGTAAGTGAAGATAGGCCTGCACTATAAACTGTAAACCAGTTGCTTGATCATTCTGAAAAGTGTATGTATTTAGCAAATATATTCCTAATTTTTTACCTCTCGTAAGTTTGTTTTTATTAAGTCAAGCGTAGCCAGAGTCACAATCAATAATGCCCTGATTGGTGTATTTACTAATCTGTACTCTCATTTTTGATAATAAATAGTAGGCTAAAATAAGTCATAAATTATTTCGTGTATATGTGTTAAAACAATAAAATGTACTAAAGTACTGTCAGTTTTTGAAGACGTACATCCTGTAATTAGTCATCTGTTAAGAAAACTGAGCTCAGTTTGCAGAAATACAGTAAAGGTAAAAGGAATGCTCTTTGTTATGAGTATAAAACTAATATATATATATATATGTATGTATGTGTGTGTGTGTGTGTGTGTGTGTGTGTGTGTGTGTGTGCGTGCGTGTTTAAATGATGCACAGCTGGTGTGTTTCAGACAGTCCACAGCTGGTTTTGTGGGTGTGGAAGAGTTTGGATAGAGCCTCCATGTACAGCATGTGATAGTGGTCCACCTGCTCTTCAGATGGATTGCACACATAAGGCACAGATATGGGGCTGCCCACTGAAAGAGAGTGAGAGAGATTGATCATGTAATATTCTACTACTACAAAGGCCTACTTCTTACGTCTTATATCAGTTTTAAGTACTAAAACCAGTCAATATTAGTTTTTACATGAGCCCTGCAATGTGCATCACTCAAAAAGCAGTCTGGGCTGAAACACTACTTATAACTTCAAACTGCTATAGGCTGCATAGGTGGATTCATGAGAAAGCTTTGGTTTTTGTGTCATCAAACGGTCCATTTTTACAGCTTAGTTTCCATATTTGGTCTGTAGGGATCTCTGGTATAATTTCATAGCATGCAATGTTTACTTACTACATGAATCCCTTAAAAAAATCTATATTTCCATGATATGATCCCTTTGAATACATTATCTCCTCTTTAAGATTTGTGACTACATAGGTCACAGTCAACACTCCAACCTGTGAAGGCAACGAGTGTCCAATATTAACCTTCTAAACTGATGTTTTCCGAAAGTAAACAGAATTTCTTCATTGTTTGTTCTCCTTGTCCTTGTGCCAGATTTTAAATCTAGTCCTGGCATGAGGTTTTTCAATGGAGAATCACTATTGACACTGTATTTCCTATCTGTGGAATTACAAAGTCCAAGGCTAATCTTGATCCGACTCCAGAACACTTGCATAAGTTACAGTAGACTGGTGAGGGTGAGTTGTTTGTTGTTGGACTTACCCACAGTGATGACCGGTCTCCTATAGGGCAGAAGAAGCCAGCGTCCCCCCGTGAAAATGCAGGGGGCAAAACCCATGACCTGCTTGAAGAGAGCCTGCAGCTTGCGGCCCACGCTGCCCTCGGACAGAACCACCTGAGGGAACAGCTCGTTCTCCCCGAAAGAATACACCGGAACCAGGTCAGCTCTGAGGACACAGCAATGGCATGTGGGGAAATGTAGTCAACCAAGGCAGAACAGCACATGCACGCTGTTAAGGTGAAGTGAATAGGAACAGTTCATGAAGGCTATGTTCACAATAGAGGGTTGAGCCGGAACTAAAAATAGTGTAAACAGAAAAATATCTTTTTTAAAAATCTGATCTTGTTCACTCTGCAGGGCAAATCCGATTTGGTTCTTATATTTCTTATATCCACATTGTAACAACATATACCTGCATAGCCCGACTGGGTAGGGGCAAAACCACATGATGATAACCAGCTTAAAAGAATGATCATGCTGCAATTCACTTTTTGTCAAGTACAATACAAACAGAACACAACATAATTGTAGGCTGACCTGGTCAACAGACTGCTAACAAACTATAGGCTGTACAAATAATATTCAGAGACTTTACTCACAACTACAACATATAAAGTAAAAAAGATTCCCAAAATGTCTGTTAAAAGCTTGTACTTTACCTGCCTAAGCTGTAATATGTGAATATGAACTTTACATGAACCATTGTGCCCCAAATCTACTGGTACGAATCTGACCGCTCAAATGTAGCCACATACCCAAAGATACAATTTGAATCAGATTCTAAACCCCTTGAAAATGTGGCTTAAATCCAACTTTTTCCAGTCAGGCATCATGTGGATTTTTTGCAATTCATGCCACAAAAAAACGTCTTTCTTGAATCTGATATACTAAAGAAATCAGATTTGAGCCGCCTGCCTAAACACAACCTAAACCACTTGCGTATATAGTAATAGATCATTTAGGCTGCGTTCACATTAGCAAACTTTTGCCTTAAAGTGATACATATCTGATCACTATCTGATTGGATGTCTACACAGCTCTGAAACGAACGTAATGTTTTCAAATCAGATCTCAGCTCTCAGCATCTTCCATAAATTGGGCCTTGATCAGATGCATATCTGATTTGTGTTCAGATTAGAATGCATGTTTTTTCCTACTACACATGCACCATCGTCAGTGTTAATGTGGCAGCTGCACCTACCTTATTATCACCTCTCTGCAAAAGCAATGCATGTGGCCTTTTTGGCATTCATCTCACTAAGGGATGTTCGAAGCAATTAGGACAATCTTCACAATTAGGGCTCCTAGTTAGTTTCTTTGATGTTGCTGTTCATGATGCAGGTGTGCAGGTGTGTTCACACTAATGATAGATGTGGGTCACTTACCCACTCGAATGTCAAAGATTAATACCAGACCAAAAGATTGGAATTGAGCAACTGAGCAGTGAGGCTTGTAATTTGTAACATACCTAATATAGCTGTCTAAATACATGAATCATCTCTCTCACAGTTTTTCTCTCACCCGTTCTCTAAGGCCAAACGAACAAAGCCTTTCCTGTGTTTCATGACCACTGTGTTCACTCCAGGAGAGGAAGCCAGCGACTCCTCTGCTCCTCCGATGATGATGACCACTGCATTGCCCACACCAGTCCAGCTCAGCTTGTACTCTAGACTTTCCTTACTGACTGGAAGCAAGCCTGCGACCGTGGGGGAAGAGACAGGCACAGAGAGAAGGGAAGAAAAAGGTGAACGACAGAAAGAATTAGGCATAACTACATACGACAGACAGTCAGAGAGATGAAACTCTCACTTTTAAAATGTGATCTATTCTACATTTCTGTAAATCTCTGACTTCACAATTTGATTCAGTTGTTTGGTTGTTAAAATTATTGTTAAAACAAACAAGCTGAACTTTTAGATCTGAAAATAGCTCATTATATTTTGGGAATATTATCATAATTGATTATAACATTCCAAAATCAACACAGTTGAAATGCACTTTTACACCACTATAAACAGGGAAGGAGTTGCTAGTAGATCTCAACCAGTCATCTTTGTCTACTGACCTGCAATCAAGATGTAATCTCTGAAGATTGGGAGGCGAAAGAGGCCGGCCAGAATGGCCAGAGTGGAGCGCACACCTGGAAAAGCCTTAGCAAAGCCACCAGCCTCTGTTGCAAAGCAGGAGAACGCCCCCATGCTCATAATGCCATGCGGATGACAGCCCAGTATGTAGTTCTTACTGGGACTAAGCTCTGCTGTCTTCACCAACTATTTAAAAAAAAAACTTTTTTCATTAAATCTGAAGAATGAAAGGACTTTTTTTAACGTAGAAATGGAACCTGTTACTGTGTTCGTCTACCTTCACTGGGAAGTAGTCCTTGAAGTGTTTCCAAACTTTCCAGTTCCTCACAAACGCTGATCGTCTGCCACCTAGTGGACACCACTGCACTTAGTCACTAATGTAAAATGGTATCAAGATTGTTGGGTGAGCTGACTAAAGATGTCCAAAATGCATATGCAAGTTATATTGGCAGAACTACATAACTGCAATACCTAAAACCAATGAGAACATTTGCATGTGATTCCAAAAAGAACCTGAAAATCATATGGGCTAAAGTTTAAAAGCGACTCAAGGCTCATTTATTTTTGCTCTGTCTGAACCGCTTCTTATCAGTGGGCTTTTTTCGGTTTAACATCTCAACTGGCATCTTTCACATAAACTGAGCACTTAAGATCCAGGCCTGTTTGTCTAGGATGTGTTGCGCAACAGTGGGGAAAAAAAAATACAGTAAAACATTAAGATTACAAGAAGAGGGAGTTTAATGCGCAAGCCGTTGCGAAAGCAACTGAGGTTGTATTGTTGTGTCACAAGAAATGAGGAGATGACTCAGAGAGTGCGTGATGAGCAAATGCATGTGTAATCGTGACTCTTACCTCTCTCAGGTTTGTGCCAGTCATAGAGCTGCCAGGCGAAGTAGAGAGTTGGAAGGGGCCACAGTGGCGTGAACATCAGGTACAACATCGACAGCAGACACAACACACCTAAACACACACATGGAAAATGTGCACAAAATACGCTCATCACAGCGCAGTATGCAATATCAGTACATATCACATTGTACAGTGAAAAATGATATCACGGCAAGTGTAATTAGCTTAAATCTATTCAATATATCCATGACTTCTCATTAGGACGGTTTGTAAGCATATTAAAACAGTATTTAACGTATTTATAGGTGTTGTACTTGTTTGAAGTAATTTTATCTCCTGAAATAATCATTCCATTAGCATAATTCGCTGGAAAAAAAACCATTGTTCTGTCTCTGGTTGTTCTCCGGTGTTTGTAGTGAACAGTAAATGAGTTAACGAATGAACCATTTCTACAACGATGGAAATTTAAAGGGCTTGTGTCATGTTAAGCCTAATTTCCTCTGGTCACTATGGATACCACACTGCAAAACACATCCTATTTTGAATCCATCGCTTCTGTAATGTCATGAAAAACCAGCACATTTAGAAACATCCCCTGTTCCTCCTAAAACACGTGAACCCCGCCCATTTACGCTGAAGTTATAAGGAGTGTTTCAGCCTGGCCTGCTTTTTGAATGAGGCACAGTACAAGGCAGCCAATCAGCGCAGACCACATTCACATGCATTAGTCTTAAAGGCACAGTAAGAAAAACGTGTTTAATCAAAAGGTAAACAGAGTGTGAAACATAGTCACATAAAAAATGATCACAACTGTTTCTGGTTCATAAAACCACACAAACGTAATACATGGACCCAGGGAAGTAATTAAGTGCACGAAAGTTGTAAAATAAGAGTGACCTCAGTTAAACTACTGAGAATGGTGTACGCTGATGTGAGTTAGTCATCACAGGCGTTATCATATCTATGAGAGCTTTTTTCATGTTATCTATCATTCATGCCTGCATGTGTGGACACGTGTGCACAATGTATATCTCACCCATAAACAAGAATGACATGACCAGCTGTAAAACACTGATATCCTCAATAAACAGCTTCCACTGTGATTTCTCCTCTCCTGCCTTCATTGCAGCAACTGAGCAAAAGACACAAACATCCGAGACAAACAGTTTGTTAAATACTTTGCACTTCATGAACGTCCTGGAACAGAAAAAAAACAAAAGTACTGTTAAAGAAGAACATCATGCTGCTTCGGCTGGGAAATAGGTACAAGAGGCTTGAGGGAGAGGTGACAGGCATATTAAGCAGTGATGCTTTTCGGTACTGTAACATTAAATATATCATCACTGCCTGGACTAAATCTCATATTTCCAAAAAGCGGAACTATTAAT
The DNA here is from genome assembly GCF_015220715.1 of Pygocentrus nattereri. Classification (NCBI taxonomy): domain Eukaryota; kingdom Metazoa; phylum Chordata; class Actinopteri; order Characiformes; family Serrasalmidae; genus Pygocentrus; species Pygocentrus nattereri. The sequence goes on from NC_051233.1 coordinate 27,044,031, forward strand.
GGGAGTTCATGGAGAAATGATTCATTCCCAGTCATTTCTTTCGATCCACTCATGAAATTTTGAGCGCAGGTGGAGATATCAGTTACGTCAAGAAGTTTTGTCCTGACAGCGGCGATGTAGTCAAATACATATAGGACTGAATGTTTGCAGGCGCCTCTCTGTGCATGTGTGCTGACTGATCACTAATGAGCTAATATTCAAACAATTTTGAAAGGTTTGCCAACTTAACGTGCTCATACAAGCCTTTTGAGATAGCGAGAGAGATTAAACACCAAGAAAATCACACGACAATAACAAAGTGATCTTGTGTTGGCTTTGAAACCCCATTTCTGCAGAACTCAGTCACTGAGGTTGACGTCAAAGTGGTCTAACGTGCAACTGTTCCTTGTAGAGCAACGTCACAAATTAACAGCTTTTAACAATTGAGACGATAGGAATCAGACATGTGAAGTGTTCCATGCCTCGAAAAGCGAACCCACAGAAAGTTATTACATGAAACGATTACTAACATGCTGCCTGATGCCTGACATATTGTTTCATGACCGTTTTGCTTTAAAGCTTTGGCATATTGCTGTAAGGAGAGGTACATGAAGGGCACTGTGAGGACAAACGGTACCTAAAGAAAAGTCATTCTTTGGGTTTCCTACTATTTTACCCTCATCTACACTGCATGTTGAAGCTCAGAGGACAGGTGCAGGTCCACTGGTCATATTACCACCACTGGAACGAAACCAGAGTTATTAGGCTGCACATCAAAACACTCCGGGGGACTTTGTTTACATCGCAGTGATCTGGGCAGAAAGGTTGAAAAATCAGTGGAATCCCCTTCTAATCCTTTAACACCGACAGAAGAACGTCAGCAGCCTCTTCGTCATCCTCATCAGTGACCTCTGCTCTCGTATGTTATCATATCAGAAAATGTGCAATCTGACCCCCCTGACCTGCAGCGTACCTGACTTTGATATTAGGTAATATATCAGAAAATGAGCCGTCACATTTAGTCAGAGCCAGGCGTTTTGCTCAATATAACTAAAAGGGGAATTCCACAGATTTTCCAGACTTTCTCCGTAAGTCAGCTGTTAAGACGTGAGGTCATTTAGACTGGTGTGGCGTGAAAAGCTCCATTCTAGACATACTTGCCTGAATTGTTCACAGTGCTGATGATGGGAACCAGACATCTGAAAAGTTTAATGTCTCTAAAAGCTCCCTCAAAGACATGAAATGGTCATGAATACACGGCCTGATGCCTGAAATATTGTTCTATCATAGTACATAGTACATTTTAGAATACATTAATAGTGCAGAGATGCATGTAGCTTGTAAAAAGGCAAAGAAGTCAAGGAATTTGGTGTTTTTTTTTTCAGATTTATCACCATTTTTCCATTCTAGACATTACATATCAACACTCAGACAGATGCGGGTTCACTGGTGGTTTGGGACAGTAAATGAAATGGCTGTTTATTTCAGTTTTCTGACCCCCTGGTTCCTAACACCACCACTGAAGAGAAATCTCCAAGTCCTGTAAGTTTCTCTACAAATGCATTTCACATCAAACCACTCTGACTTTGTTTACATCTCAACAACTGAACTGTGCACACGTTTTGAAAAATTGGTGACGCTCCCCTTTAAGTTGTCCGTTCATATCGAGGCTTCAGAAACGGTTTAAACTCGAACTCGACACACCCAAAACACCTTGAACACAGCAAAGTGCTCGCCCACCAGCACGAGCGCAGACGAGCGCAGGAAAAGCCACCGCTGCCGTGTTCCGGTGAGGGCTGACCGGGTCTGACTGACCGCTACAGCCTCAGTAAACAGTAAAGTTCTGCTCACCTGCTCCGTTGAAGTCTTCGCCTCTGCCGCTGATCATTCCGGCTTCCCGTCGTCCAGTCCAGTCCCGTCCTCGCGCTCTCTCTCCCGGTCGCACGTGGATTTGCACTTTGGTCGGTTCAGCCCGCGCGCGAGATAACGAAGGTCAGCGTGCACGAGACGTGGACTGTTTTTTTTGTCCAGTCAAAGCTCGGTAAACCGTGAAAGCGGATCATTCGGGCTGAAATCCTGAGGTAAACCCGGTCCAGACCCAGCAGCGGGAGGGTCATGACGGGCGGAGAGCGGCCTTACCGCCTGAAGACGGCCATCGCTCGGCCGCAGGTGGTACCTGTGGCCGGTGGTCTGGTCCGAAGTGACCGCTGAACATCTCTCTCCGCTCACGGCGCGCCGGACGGACACTGGCGCGCGCCTCTCACTGACACGAAACTTCAAAGGATTCTAGGTGGGCGTGGCCGAAAGGGAACAGGGCGCCAAACTGATGTAATTCTGGAATTTAAAGACTCTGAAATCAGAAGAACGGAATTTAAATACGATTAAATAAACCATCTCTCTTTATTAATAACCACAAATATTAACGACAATAATAATAATTATTATAATTATTATTATACATACAAAAATAATGATAACACATACGTACTTTTTAGTGATGACCTTACACCAGAGGTCATTAATATGCGGACCGCGGTCCGAGTCCGGACCCAGGCGCTGTCCTATGTGGACCTGGACCTGGACCTGGAACTGATAAACTGGGGTGGTCTTATTTTAATCGGCATTGTTTTTCTAGCCCTTCAGTACCAGTTTAGAAACTCACACGTGTAGTTACTCAGCCAATCAGATCTGTGCATTACCATGAGCACTGACTCCAGTCAGTGACGTACACACAGGGGAGGGACCAGGCGAGTCAGAGCAGTCGGGGAAGAAAGTGAGTCAGATTATTTCACATGGTGCTTTTTAAAAAGAAAAAAAAAAGCTGACAGTAAATATTGCTGAATTTAATTTTACATTCGGTTGTCGAACACAAATGATGTTGATATAACTACTAGACTACTTCAGTTCACAGTCTATGGCACTGAATCATGATGCAAGTTAGACATTTATGATGTTCTGGACCTTTACTGGAAGAAATTTTCTTTGATTGTACTTTATTGAATTTTAATTAATGATTTCTGTCATTGTGATATGCTGAAAAAAAGTGAAAACATCTTAAATCTAGTGGTTTTAGATTGCTGTTAGAATATTATACGATTATTGAACTTCTAGTTCTACATTTACTTCTACTTTTTACACAAGTAATCTTATTGAGGAAAGGGATCTCTTATTTTGAGAAATAGTGCTTGTATCCACTGATGCAGTGTGATAATTTGGTACAGAGTAATGTAGGAGTAACGGGTAGTGAGATCACCCATTTCATAGACTAATGAGTGAAGTACTCAGTACATGTGTACAGAAGTATTTAGTAACTTGTAAATGGAGTTACTTGTTTTCAGTAATGAACCCAACACTGGAGCGGTCGTTAGGCCTGCTGGGCTTGTGCAGCACTGTTCTGTTGGAAAGTGGAGATGAACTCTTTCTTTCCTCCCTCCTTTTGCATTTCTTTGCTACACTTGCATTGATTCATTTTTTCTTTGATTATTTCCTTTTTCATACTAATCTGTCTTTACTCATCATGTAGCATGTTACAGAGCTGGGCAGAATACTTTGAGAAAGAAGTGATGGCTGATTACTAAGTACACCGTCCTAAATGTGCCTTGTAATGTATTCTGAATACATTTAAAATACAAATTAATAACACGAATGGGAAAAACACGTTATCATCATTTTTATTTCACAGTGTTACTCATTGACAGGTTTCTTCACATCATTCTTCTGTTCATGTGATTCATGAAGAATTTACATATTTAAAATTCTCTACATTACTTTGGCTTTCACCATCTGCTTCAGTCCACTGCTGCTCCCATAATCCCACTGCTGCTCCTATAATCTCTCTCTCGCTCACTTGCTCTCTCTCGCTCTCTCTCTCGCTCTCTCTCTCTCTCTGCTTTAGATTACACCTTAATATGCAGTGTGCTGATTTTAACTATTTAATGATAAACCATTGATCATGTTTCTTGTAAAGATGGTAAGTATGTATATTAATTTAGTGAGTAAGTAAAGTAAAAATATTAGTATTTTGAATGTTGCTTTTCCAAAATGTAATTTGGAATGAACAGATATTTTTTATGATATACAGGGATATATATATATATATATATATATATATATATATATATATGAATATATATGTATCCTGCCTTTCGCCCGAAGACTGCTGGGATAGGCTCCAGCACCCCCCCCCCCCCCCCCCCCCCCCCGTGACAAAGGTTCCTATATAAACTGAGTTATAGTTGTTATACAATTTAATTAGGCCTACTATGTGTATGTATATATGTATATATATATATATATGTATATATGTGTGTATATATATGTGTGTGTGTGTGTGTGTGTGTGTAAATATATTTATTTATTTATTTCTGTACACACACACACACACACACACAAAGTAGAGTGCATGTAAGTCTCTCTCTCTCTCTCTTTCTTTCTCTCTCTCTCTCTCTCTCTCTCTCTTTCTTTCTCTCTCTCTCTCTCTCTCTCTCTCTCTCTCTCTTTCTCTCTCTCTCTCTCTCTCTCTCTCTCTCTCTCTCTCTCTCTCTCTCTCTCTCTCTCTCTCTCTCTCTCTGGTATTACCAATTACAAGATGACAGGACAAGCAATAGTACCACTAGTAGGCCTACTTAAATTGTATAACTATAACTCAGTTTATATAGGAACCTTTGTCATCCTTCTGTGTCCAAAGAAGAAGATCTGCTCAAACATGGCACAGACAACAGACAAACACAGCAAATAAACAGAAACGACGACAGTCTAAAACTACATAGAACTGCCATGGTTAGTCCATTTGGGCAAATATATTGTGCAGCTATGGCTCTGCTGTTAAAGGGTTTTTATTTCATGATATAAGATCTTCAGTGCACCTTTGTTTGAACCTCTCTGCTCTTATATAGTCTTCTCTCTCCTCCTCCCTCCTATACTCTACTTCATGTATGACTGTAGTGTACGCTGTACTGTATTTCTTTCCCTAATTGTCCAGCGTACATCATGGAAATAAGGACATGAAGAACAATGAAGTGATTTCGTTTAACCCTATGTAGAAGAAGCCAGTGTCACAGCTCCAGTACATTAAAATTCATCGCATTAGCTCATTAATAAGCTCACTGCATCTCTTAGAACATTGTATATGCACAAGTGCTCAATTGCATCTCCATATAAAAGCATTGTCAGTGGAAATGTTGGATAAGCAGGTGTTTACAAATGCTTGCACATACATTGTAGCTGCTGTTCAGGTGTGGTACAGAGCAAATGCAGTGCTGTAGATTCATCATTTAGCTGCAGATTTCTGCCTCTTTGCTCTAACAGCAACCTTAATTGGTACAGTCCCCAAACAGCATGTGCATGACAGTGTATTCCAATTACAGTGACAAAGTCACACTGTTTTCCCCCTTTTCTCATTTTTTCAAAGAGGTCAAATTGACGTTTTGGAGCCATGAGCACAATTTTTAATTTCACATTTAATTGTGAATTGTAAGTAGCTCCAATTGACGTATGGGGGGCAGGGATGTATGCCTCAGCTGAACCATCACTTCTACTTTTTATCTTTTATCCAACATCTTTTATTCTTCTCTGGCTTTACCTCCATTTTTTCCCTTCCTCTTTCTCTCTAACTCTACACATATTTACAGAGTCGACTGGTAAAGTCTGAGTATCTGTATGCGGGTTCAAGTACTGAGAGAATTTAAATATGTTTGCCTGAAGTCGTGCGTCATTCTGTGTTTGGTGTCGTGTCTGTCTTAGGAGCTCAGAGTCTAAGCTGGTTTCTCTATGAGAAAAATGTCTTGTGCACATTTTTCCCTATTAGTGTCACAGGATGATCAGAATTATAAACAGGGATGGATACTGACTGGGCCAGTGTCCAGGGGCCATTTAACTTGCTGGATTATTGCTTAGTCACATCTGTCAGGTATTTATTAACGTATTTATTAATGTATTTATTAGTAATTTCACATTGCAAAGAAATTGTTATCTGATGGTATATTCTTCATCTTCTTTTCTTGCCAGATGTTTGACCATTAACTTGTCCCACAGATGTTGAGATATCAGCTCCATGCCATTTGTTCAATTATCATTAAATAATGATTTTTTCCCCCCATGGAAATAGGGGGGAAAAAAATCAATCAAAAATCATTTTGATTCAAGTCTAGCAACACCCTACATGTGAAAAACATAGCAACCACCTGGGATACCATCGCAACCACCTAGCAACACCATAGCAACCACCTGGGATACCATCGCAACCACCTGACACCACCCTAGCAACCACCTGGGATACCATTGCAACCACCAGGGATACTATCGCAACCATCTAGCAACGCCCTAGCAATAACCTGGGATAATATCAATCACCTGGGATACAATCACAACCCATTTGGCAACACCCTAACTGCTTGAGCTGCACAGTCACTGCATTTCCTTCAGGTAATGCACCTTTCTAGTTTATTTTTGTTACTGTTTGAGTTCAGAAAGCCTCCTAAAATGCAACATCCATACTATAACCAAAGCGAACACTGATGTCATAGGAAAGTAAGTCTGCTATTAAACTCAAATATATAATATAACAACACCAGCTACTCAAACTGTGGTCTACTATCTACCATTGGCAGGTGAAGCTCTCTGCACAACAGGAGAGCGAATGAAGATGCAGGAGAAACTCCATGGGAGTCGAACTGGTCCAGAGGGCAGGTAAGCAGCCATCCGATATCGTGGCTGAATGCAACCAAATCCTCACAGCAATGTTGCAATGTTACAGCAGCAAAAGGGGGATAAACACTCACTATTAAAACTGATTTCAGAAGAAATGTTGCATGAGCAGGTGTTTCATAGAGAAAGCCATTTCAGGCTCCTGATATGGGCGTGATGCTGACTAAAGAATGATGACAGGGCTTCAGAGGTCTGTTGTCTTGGCCAGAGAAGGCATAATAATAATAACAATAATAATAATAATAATGATAATAATGAGGTTTATGTACGATGTTCAGTGCGTATGTTTGTGTTACACAAACTAAAGACAGACAGGCTGTCTGACTCGCGCGCGCGTATGTGTATTGCATATTTTGGGTGTCTTCTGGGCTCACAGGCGCGCGCGCCCCCGGTTCTGACGGTAGTGCCCCGCGCTCACAGACCTGCTTACGTCTGCGCACCCAAACCGAGTAAATAAGGCGCGCGAGGGTGCATGTGTGTGTGTGCGTGTGCGCGTGTGTGTGAGCGGACGGTGTGACGGAGAGGCGCGAGAGCGGCGATCAAAACACCCCGAAAACACCACGCGCGCGCCATCTCCGCGGAGCATGGCGGACTGAAAAATGTCGACCGTTACAAAAACAGCAGCAGCAGCAGCAGCGCGAGCGCAACGCGGCGACGACGTCACACCGGCGGCGCGGCGACGAGGCGCGCGCGACACCACTGACTGAAAACGGTCGCGAGCTGTTTTTTTTTTCCACAAACAGCGGAAAAAAGAGGGAGAACGGAGAAAAAAGAGGGAGAACGGCGAAAAACGGCGGCGACCAAACGAACATCGATGACATTGCTGTTTTGTTTTCGTCTCCTCGGTGAAGCGGCGGGCACGTGACGAGACGCCTCTCCGGTTCACGCGCCTGTTTTCCGATGTTTTCGTTTTTTTTCCTGTTTTTTTTTCCCGCCCTACAACGTCGCAGTGAGCCGAGGGGACGGACGCTCGGATAGCGGAGCCGTTTCCCCGCCTCGCCGGTTCCTGTCGAGGGCGAAGCGGAGGATGTTGGTGTTGTTTACGTTCATCTGAGACTCGGCGCGTTTTCATCTTCTCCTTATTCTTGACCTCCTGTGGAGACTCCATGTTTTCCTCCGCGCCGCCGGCCGCTGCTGTCGTCTGATTCAGCTCTGCACTAAAACGTCAAAACAGACCGGGTAAGGCGCTGCACCTCACCTCCTCCCTCAAACACTCGGATTTAAGGAGGTCTCAGGTGAAATTGGCCCCCCGGTGTCGGGCTCTGGCTGAAACATGACGGTTGTAAACATGCTGGGGGTGGAGACGCAGCGGAGGCTGATCTGAACCAAATTCACAGCAGAAGCCCCGCAGCGCCGTTTCCCTCTGCTGTGTTCAGGTTGTCCGCGGGCTCAGGGCGGAGAGCAGCAGCTCGGAGGCAGGGCCGTTAGTCTGCGTGGGGCAGGAGTGAGTAACACGCGCCGTCCGTTTTCGTCGTGACCGCTCCGCGTTCACGGGGCTGAAGTTCGCCTCCTACTCGCCCGCGGTCTTAGTCAAATTTCCCGTTCCACCTTAAATGGTGCAGCGGTTACGTTCAGGTGTCCCAGACGCAAGAATGTGGCTGCTGCATCATTTAAGGTGGAACGTTAAACTTCTGTACTTGTGTTTTGTGCCTGTCTCGTCAGCTGACTCGTCTCTTTTTTCCCGCCACAGAAGCCCCGCCGTGAGACCGAGAGGGGAAACAGCAGCGACCATAAATCATAAGGCTTATAATAATAATGACGATAATAATAATCATTTGTATAATGTGTGTGAGTGTGTGTGTGTTTGGGGTGGGAGTGTGTGTGTGGGGGGGGTGGGAGTGTGTGTGTGTGTGTGTGTGTGTGTGTGTGTGTGTGGGGTGGGAGTGTGTGTGTGTGTGTGCGTGTGTGTGGGGGGGGTGGGAGTGTGTGTGTGGGTAAGGGGGGTGGGGGGGGTGTGGGAGTGTGTGGCGATAGCCTGAATGCTGATCGGTTGGCGGAAAACCCCAAAAAAGTGTCCCCTAACCTCCCGCCGGTTCTCGGTACTTTGGCAACCCCCCCCCCCCCCCCCTCACTCCCTTCCGGCCCCTCCCACTCCATATTCTCCTCACGTAGGTGTCGTCTCCGTTAAACGGCGGCTCACGTGCGACAAGCTACGAGCAGTGCTATCACTACTACTGCCGCCGATGCTGATGCTCGAGACCTGTCTCTACGGTGGGGAGGGGTTGGGGGGCGTGGCTGACCGGTAACCGGCGCGCGTCTAGTTTAATAAACGCCGTTTACAGCGCGCTGCATTGGACAGAGAGACGGTGGTTTTATAGTGGGCGTCTGATATAACCGAGGAGAGAGAGGCACACACAGGAAGCGGGGGATAGAGAGAAAAGAGAGAAACAGACAGATGCAGAGAGGTGGGGGGGTGATAGAGAGAGAAAAAAGAGAAAGACAGAGATAGACAGATGCAGAGAGGTGGGGGTGATAGAGAGAGAAAAAAGAGAAAGACAGAGATAGACAGATGCAGAGAGGTGGGGGTGATGGAGAGAGAAAAGAGGGAGAAAGACAGATAGACATGCAGAGAAGTGGGGGATGATAGAGAGAAAAGAGGGAGAAAGACAGATAGACAGATGCAGAGAGGTGGGGTGATAGAGAAAAGAGGGAGAAAGACAGATAGATGCATAGAGGTGGGGGTGATAGAGAAAAGAGGGAGAAAGACAGATGCAGAGAGGTGGGGGTGATAGAGAAAAGAGGGAGAAAGACAGAGATAGACAGATGCAGAGAGGTGGGGGTGATAGAGAAAAGAGGGAGAAAGACAGAGATAGACAGATGCAGAGAGGTGGGGGTGATAGAGAGAAAAGAGGGAGAAAGACAGAGATAGACAGATGCAGAGAGGTGGGGGTGATAGAGAGAAAAGAGGGAGAAAGACAGATAGATGCATAGAGGTGGGGGTGATAGAGAAAAGAGGGAGAAAGACAGAGATAGATGCAGAGAGGTGGGGGTGATAGAGAAAAGAGGGAGAAAGACAGAGATAGACAGATGCAGAGAGGTGGGGGTGATAGAGAGAAAAGAGGGAGAAAGACAGATAGATGCATAGAGGTGGGGGTGATAGAGAAAAGGGAGAAAGACAGAGATAGACAGATGCAGAGAGGTGGGGGTGATAGAGAAAAGAGGGAGAAAGACAGAGATAGACAGATGCAGAGAGGTGTGGGTGATAGAGAGAAAAGAGGGAGAAAGACAGATAGATGCATAGAGGTGGGGGTGATAGAGAAAAGAGGGAGAAAGACAGATCGACAGATGCAGAGAGGTGGGGATGATAGAGAGAAAAGAGGGAGAAAGACAGATAGATGCATAGAGGTGGGGGTGATAGAGAAAAGAGGGAGAAAGACAGAGATAGACAGATGCAGAGAGGTGGGGGTGATAGAGAAAAGAGGGAGAAAGACAGATCGACAGATGCAGAGAGGTGGGGATGATAGAGAAAAAAGGGAGAAAGACAGATAGATGCAGAGAGGTGGGGGTGATAGAGAAAAGAGGGAGAAAGACAGAGATAGACAGATGCAGAGAGGTGGGGGTGATAGAGAAAAGAGGGAGAAAGACAGATAGATGCAGAGAGGTGGTGGTGATAGAGAGAAAAGAGGGAGAAAGACAGATGCAGAGAGGTGGGGGTGATAGAGAGAGAAGGAAAGAGGATGAGGGAGATATAGAGAGACAGGTAAAGAGACAAGTTAGAGAGTGATAGAGGGAACATGAAAGGGGGAGTGAGGAAGTGAGTAATGCAGGAGAGAGAGTGAAAGAGAAGGAACGAGGGTGAGAATGATATACAGAGAAAGAGTGAGGGAGACAGGCAAAGAGAGAGCAGGTGAAAGAAACAGAAGGGAGAGGGTAAAGGAGAGAGAATGAGAGAGAAGTGGAGAGGAGGTGTGAGAGAGAAGGTGCAGACGTGGGAAAATGCAACCCCACCTTGTCTGGAGCGTTCAGACGACGTTAGTGCAGACGGATAATCAATACAGCACCTGATCATAACAGTAATGGAGCCTTAGACTGGGAATCACTTCACTGGATGAGGGGACACTTCCATGAGATTTGGGGAAATGTAGCGTTCAGGCATTTCTGTATTTAGTGGATATGGTGGATACAGTATTCAGATGCGTCTGTATTTAGGCACTGAGGCATCGTGGGACGCTGTAGTTGGATATTTCTGTGTGTAGTTCCTGTGTAATGCAGCATTTAGGTGTTTCTGTGTGTAGATACAGTCGGATGCTGTATTTAGTTTTTTATTTATAGTCGGATGCTGTATTTGGTTTATTATTTATAGTCGGATGCTGTATTTAGTTTATTATTTATAGTCGGATGCTGTATTTGGTTTATTATTTATAGTCGGATGCTGTATTTAGTTTATTATTTATAGTCGGATGCTGTATTTAGTTTATTATTTATAGTCGGATGCTGTATTTAGTTTATTATTTATAGTCGGATGCTGTATTTGGTTTATTATTTATAGTCGGATGCTGTATTTAGTTTATTATTTATAGTCGGATGCTGTATTTAGTTTATTATCTATAGTCGGATGCTGTATTTAGTTTATTATTTATAGTCGGATGCTGTATTTGGTTTATTATTTATAGTCGGATGCTGTATTTAGTTTTTTATTTATAGTCGGATGCTGTATTTAGTTTATTATTTATAGTCGGATGCTGTATTTAGTTTTTTATTTATAGTCGGATGCTGTATTTAGTTTTTTATTTATAGTCGGATGCTGTATTTGGTTTATTATCTATAGTCGGATGCTGTATTTAGTTTATTATTTATAGTCGGATGCTGTATTTGGTTTATTATTTATAGTCGGATGCTGTATTTAGTTTTTTATTTATAGTCGGATGCTGTATTTAGTTTTTTATTTATAGTCGGATGCTGTATTTGGTTTATTATCTATAGTCGGATGCTGTATTTAGTTTATTATCTATAGTCGGATGCTGTATTTAGTTTATTATTTATAGTCGGATGCTGTATTTAGTTTATTATTTATAGTCAGATGCTGTATTTGGTTTATTATTTATAGTCGGATGCTGTATTTAGTTTATTATTTATAGTCGGATGCTGTATTTGGTTTATTATCTATAGTCGGATGCTGTATTTAGTTTATTATTTATAGTCGGATGCTGTATTTGGTTTATTATTTATAGTCGGATGCTGTATTTAGTTTATTATTTATAGTCGGATGCTGTATTTAGTTTATTATCTATAGTCGGATGCTGTATTTAGTTTATTATTTATAGTCGGATGCTGTATTTAGTTTATTATTTATAGTCGGATGCTGTATTTGGTTTATTATCTATAGTCGGATGCTGTATTTAGTTTATTATTTATAGTCGGATGCTGTATTTAGTTTATTATTTATAGTCTGATGCTGTATTTGGGTATTTTTGTTTAGCAAACTGCTGTATGTAGGTATTTAGTAGTAGTGTAGTAGAGGACGGTATTTGGGTATAGTAGGATATATTTAGGTATTTAGGTATAGCATGATGCTGTATGTAGGTATAGGATGATGCTGTATGTAGGTATTTAGGTATAGTATGATGCTGTATGTAGGTATTTAGGTATATGATGATGCTGTATGTAGATATTTAGGTATAGTATGATGCTGTATTTAGGTATAGGATGATGCTGTATGTAGGTATTTAGGTATATGATGATGCTGTATGTAGGTATTTAGGTAAAGGATGATGCTGTATTTAGGTATATGATGATGCTGTATGTAGATATTTAGGTATAGTATGATGCTGTATTTAGGTATAGGATGATGCTCTATGTAGGTATTTAGGTATAGCATGATGCTGTATGTAGGTATAGGATGATGCTGTATGTAGGTATTTAGGTATAGTATGATGCTGTATGTAGGTATTTAGGTATAGTATGATGCTGTATGTAGGTATTTAGGTATAGGATGATGCTGTATGTAGGTATTTTTATTGTATGTAGGTATAAGAGGATGCAGTATTTACGTATTTAGGTATAGAACATGCTGTATTCAGGTATTAAGGTATAGTAGGATTCTGAATTTAGGTATTGCTGTATTTAGGTATAGTAGGAAGTGGTATTTAAATATAAAATGATGCCTTATTTGGATATTTTTGTGTCTTTAGGTCTTTAGGTGTGGTAGAATGCAGTATTCATGTGTTATTGTCTTATTGGTCAGCAAATAAATAGAGAAAGGAATTAAACATGGTGAAGTGTGCGTGTGTGCGTGTGCGTGTGCGTGTGTGCGTGTGTGCGTGTGCGCGTGTGTGCGTGTGTGCGTGTGTGTGTGTGTGTGTGTGTGTGTGTGTGTGTGTGTGTGTGTGTGTGTTTTTCACTGCGTGTAGTCCTCATTAACTGGGGGTCTGTTCGTGCTAAATTGTAGTGCTGCTTTGCCATACCTGCAGTATCTTTCTCATTATCATTCATCCTTCTCTGTCTCTGTCTCTCTCTCTCTCTCTCTCTCTCTCTCACACACAAGCAGCTCATTCATGATGGCCAGGCAGTGCATTATTTTATTTAGAGTTTATTTAGCATTAACGGGAGGCAGAAGAGTAAAAGAGGAAGAATAGGGAAGAATGAAGGAAAATTGTGAAGAGAAGGGAATGAGACCATAACAGAGGAAAAGAAGGAGCAGACATACATCCTTATAAGGCCTCGACGGCATTCAGGTAGACAGACAGAGCGAAAGGTCGAACAGTGAGTGAGAGAGAGGGAGAGCGAGACTGATTGGGAGAGACCCAGACAGAGAGAAAAAGGGAGGAGACGAGAGTGTGTATTTGTGTGTCAGAGTGACATGGAGAAGTAGGTGAGAGACAGAGCGTGAGAGAGAGAGAGAGAGAGAGAGAGAGAGAGAGACGCTGATTATGCTTTGACAAACACTCATCTTTTAAAGCCCATTTTTCACGCCCGGCTTTAGAGCTGTCCGTCAGTCCATCATAGTCTGTCTGTGTGTCTCTCTGGATGATCCAAGCTCAAGCTCCTCACTGCAGATTTTCCTGGAAAAACCCAAATTGAAATTTTCCGGCATGTATGCATCGGAGCTGTCTGCTTCAGACGCTGATCTCCACAGAGTGAGAGAACGGGCCGAGATGGTGGCTGCTCTGTAGAATGAGAGATGAATAGAAAGTGAGAGACAGAGGTAGAGAAAGAAAGACAGCAACATATGAGGGAATTATGCCAGTTTCTAAAATGCTAGTATGACAGTGTTAATCTGAGAACTCTTCTACAGTTTCTGCAGTTTTTCTGACAGTAGGGTAGCAGATTAATCCCCACTGCATGTCTGCATTTATGCTATGGTTACTTCGTGCTGTTTGTCAGTAGTGATTGTGTAAAGTGTGTGCGAATGAAAGACGTCATGTTTTGGGCGGCATTGTTGTTTTAGTACCTGGACAGGCTTTCATGCATTGCTGCATTTGAGATGCAGTTTAAAGCAACAGACAAAACATAGTACAAAGTTGCACAGTTTCCCTTTAAACTTAGTTGTGGTTGTTCAGCCAAAACATGTTTAGTGTCTGTTTGTTTCTTTAGTTTTGTGGTGGAGCTATGAGGTTAAAACGCTGACAAGTAATGGACACCAAGAGACAGTGCCTGATGGGCAATAGTACAATGTGTAGCTAAAATCTTGTAGCCTAAATTTTGACCTAATTTTTACTTTTGTTCGTTTATATCGTTAACATCACACTAGCTACTGATCTAGAAGCTACTAAATTCATCTGAGTTGCTAGCTGGTAGTACAGCAACCTCAACTGGTCGACAGAGCTTTTCTTAATAAAAAATTTTCTTAGTTAAAAAAATGTTCAGTTAAAGAAATACAGTCCACTAATTATCCACCCCCAGCACTTATAATCTTTCAGAATTACTTCCACCTTTTCCAGTGTAACGGGGAGCGAAGAGGCAGACGCATATGCGGAGATAAGCGATGTTTATTGTGGGCAAATCCAGGGTCATAGTCAAGACGGTCCAGGGTCATAGATCCAGCACGGATAGATTGGGGGACAGACATGACAAACCAGAATAAAACAGAACCAACAACTGTACATAGACCAGTACGAAGAACACCAGTACAACCAACAAAGACCAGCAAACACAAGGGGCAACCACAGGGCTTAAATAGACAGGGAAAACGAGGGACAGGTGGAAAACAGGTGGAGACAATCAGGAAACAAGGGGGCTAAACCAAAACAAATGCACATGGGCTAAACCAAAACATGAACACATGGACAGGACTGGGAGGGGCCAATCGTGACATCCAGTCTTTAAACCAGGACATCTTGCTTTAGAGACTACTCAGGCACTGCTGTAAGAAGCGAGCAGGCATGTTTACAGATGCAATGATCTGTAGCAATGATTTTTTTTTTATGGTGGAATATCCCTTTAACAACTCAACACACTATGAGGCAAGTGTGTGATGATTTAGGTGTGCTTCCCACACAGAGCCAATTGTAGAATCACTTGTTGTCTACATCAGCCTCCTAGCTTCAGTGTAAGACCAAAGAGAAAAGGTGAATATTTTCCAAATCATTCGATGAATCTTAAACTCACCTTTTTAAATAAATCTCACTTGGGATGCTGGATTTGAGCACATGTCCTGTAGCTTTGCTCTGAGCAGCGTAAATGCATGTGAACGTGTATATGCAGTACATATACGGTGCATACATAGAGTAGCTACACAATGTACCGAGCTATACCACTGAAGACCTGATGTAAAATTGATAGAGAGAGATAGAGTAAAAGAATACAGCATGTTTTCTGCTCATGAGTGAGTTGGCAACATGGGAAGTCGTGGTGCATGTAGCATGAATGTTTCAGAGAGAGCTGTACCCAGCCACAAACAGCGGAGAGAGGGAGATATTAAACTTTTATCTATTTCTGGTAGATTTTGGGGTGGTTCTTGTTTCATGTGTTAAAAGGACAACAAAGCATTGCCAGTTGACACTGTAGTTTGTGCTGAGACGGAACACGTCCTGGTCCTCCAGCCTCTTATGCAGTGTGCTGTTTTACCCCAGTAACACAGAGAGACTAAAGGTCATTGTGCTGTTACTGAAGAAGTGTCTGGAAGACTCCAGTGAAAGGTTTTAATTTATGCCATTATCCCCTTGCCCAAATGTAATCTGGCAACCAAGATATGTTTGGTGTCTAAGTTTCCTTCTTCAGTTTTCCACCGGAGCTACGAGGCTAATGTGGTTAACATGTAACAGAACCTTATACCCAACCGTTAGCGTCATGCCGGCGTCTTGCCTAAATCATCGCACACTATGTAGAGTTGTTAATGCTGCGTTGACATGTTGTCGTTATGCGTTAATGTCACACACACTGGCTCAAAAAGAGGGTCTGGTTCACTGTTTAGGTCTCAAATGCAAAATCAACATTATATGAATGAAGATATGATGATAATAGAAGATAATTCACTCACACCCTCAGACACTTGGTGAAGACTTGTTCTTCACCAAGTTTGACTGAGTTCTCTTTGAATGCTCTTTTACTGTGATCTCATTCAGCAGATTCATCCACTCATGGAAGGGGTCCGAAGCACAACCCACGCTACAAAATTTTGTTTTGTACCTTATATGCAATTACACATTACACAGTGTAGTTTTAACCACATGTTTTGATGGAACTTCTAGATAAACTGCCGTGTTGTGTTGCCATTACTAATGCACTGATATGGTACATGGGCTCTTCTGAAGTACAGTAAAAACATCTTTCCATTGCCAATATTTTCTTGAAGTAAATTCCGATATCATTTTGTGTCCCTAGCTGCCGTTGCTGCTGGTGATGGCAGAATTTTCCATTACTGCTTCAGTGAAAAACATAGAATCTCCACCTTGCCGATGTCTGTCTATCTAATGGCCGTTAGTGTTGCTTGTAACTAAGTGACATGCACTTGTACATTTGTTATAGATGACATTATATCATAAGAAGCCCATCCTCAGCATCATCAGTAAGAAACCCCACAAGCAAGATTTAGAGATTATTGAAGAACTCGACACAGCTTGAGACTGGCATGTGACGATTTAGGCATGTGTATTTTGCAGAACTGTTCCTTTAGAGGTCATCCCGTTACCATCCATGTTACCATGGAAATATCTGTCGAGGTTAAGGTGGAAGTGCAATGTATAGCCCACAAATCTTATCCACACCCACAGCCTCTCTAGACCTTTTCAGGCAAACTGTTAACGCCTGGTATAGCCTACAGAGTGTGTATGTGTTTAGCCCAGGAGACACGCCATAAGTCTGGAATTCTTGCATCAGCATCAGGAACAGTAATTGTTCTGCTGGGAAGCAGAAGTGTCCTTAGCAACCGTAGAAAAGCTGGGTTAAAGAATGTTAGCCATGGAGTGGCTGTGTGTGTATTGATAAATAGGTTACACCTCTTCCTCGCCTCGAGCCGTGTGATTTATTTTTGCCACTGTCATCCCAGCACCCGCCTGTCCTCATACGACCTCTGCACTCTTTCACACGGTTTCTTTTTTCCTCTCTGACTACACAGGAAGTAATAATCAAACTATGAAGCGCTGCCCTCCCCTGGGATCCATATTTGAAAAGCTCTAGTATTTCACTGTCTGCCGGTGCGTGCGTGTGTGTTTAGATTGTTTCATATTCTCACACACCAATGCTTAATCAAAGGCTCTGAGCATGGGCATCCTGTCTGTGGAGTAGAGTCTACAGCTGTGTGATTGTGTGTGCAAGTCTTCATGCTTACTATAGCATATTTACACACGCAGAGATATGCGCATTGTGAGAAATTCACATTAACACACATTGATTGCACACACAAGCATGCAAACTGTACAGAAACGTACATCGTGCTCACACAAATGCACACACTCAGTGAGCATAGTTACTCGGAGTGCCGTATATGGGGCAGTGTGATTAACCCAACCACCGTATTCATCATTTATGATATGATACTACAGTGATGCAATAAAATGAAGCCATATAAATAAACAGTTCAAGAGAAAGCTGCAGCTGATCGGTTCCGTATTATCCCTGAGATAAAACGTGGCACTGAATACAGTTTGAAATAGATCAAACTTGTGTTTATCGGGATGTAAAATGTAAAGGTCTGATGTAAAAGTGGCAGAATGGGGGTGCTATAGGGGTGCTTAAAGAAATAAGCATTACTGTCAGTGTGTGTTTTTCCTCGATTTTAGACCAAGTTCTGACATTTGTGGCCAGGACTGAAGGCCAAGCATTTACAGTCCCAGTTTGCCACTGAAATAGACATAATCAAATCAAACGGTTGGTCAGAGATTTACACCCACAATTAGACATATGATCTAATGAGGAGCTCCAAAGCTCTGCACTGTACCAAACCAGTGATTCAGAATGAGGGAGGTCAGTAAAAGCCATGTCATCATCAGAGACAGAAATACACACAGACACACGCATGCACCATCAGCAGGACATGCGTGTGTCTGTGTGTATTTCTTCATGTGTGTGTGTTGCAGTGAGTCACCTTGCTTACTGCTGATTCCAGTGAATTATGGTGAAGCCAAGGACGGACTGGAGAAAGAGAGAGCGAGAACGAGGAGGGGAGAGAAAAAGAGA
Organism: Pygocentrus nattereri; assembly: GCF_015220715.1. Lineage (NCBI taxonomy): Eukaryota > Metazoa > Chordata > Actinopteri > Characiformes > Serrasalmidae > Pygocentrus > Pygocentrus nattereri. Next base: position 27,062,271 of record NC_051233.1, read on the forward strand.
GGAGGGGAGAAGGAGGAAGAGAGAGAGAGAGGAGGGGGTCAGTGAGTGCTTCTGTGCATCTGTGCACACAGAGACAGAGAGCAGGAGAGAATGAAAAGAGGAGAGAAGGAGCGGGAGAGGAAAAGGGGGGTGTTTTTTCTGTCAGCTTGCAGAATCAGGCAAACAGTGGATAATCTGTGGTGAGGCTACAGCCATTGTTACTGTACTGTAACACACACAGTGTGCTTGCTTATAATACCTGTGAGAAGTGGGTTTGAGGGCGACTCTCTAATTGGCAGTCTGCCGCAGTACCCCACCAGAGTGTGCGCGTGGGTATAAGTGTGGGTGTGTGTGTTGCAGTGATTTATGCAGTAGGTGTACTCCCAACCACACACTTACCTACACACTTAAACACAAGAACCACACAGTTATGGAGAAGGCCTGTCACGATCATGAAATTTTAGCTGGTGATGAATTGCCATACAAATGATTGTATAAAAAAAATAATATAATTCTTTTTTTTTGGGGGTCATTGCAGGCAGCTGTTAAAGACCTCATATGTTGGAAAATACATTTTTAAATGAAAGAGTTTGATGTAGTGGGTACACATTGTTAACATTTCAGATTTAAAATAATTTTACTGCCCAGTCCATACAGTCCATATATGGAAACTGCCCATTTTCAGTTAATTCTTTGTGTGATGTCACCAGACCACATTTTTTCCACCTATTCAGCCTATATCTTTTTGAATTCTTGAGGTTATAAAGAGTATTTCAGCCTGCTCTGCTTTGTATATCATTCACAATACAGGCCAGCCAATCTGAACGGAGGTCATTTACATATACATGTCTTAAAGGCACAGCAACCAGAACAAGCAAGCAAAACAGCCTGTTTAATTATAAGAGATGAAAAAGAGGTGCAAACATCGTTCATAGAGCCATACAATGACGTAAGTGGACCTCAGAGGAAAAATAAAATACAAGGAAAATGTAGGACATGGGCCCTTTAATAGACAAGCCTAAAGTGGGAACATTGGCTGATTAGCTGTCTTGCTTCCTAGCTGTTCATACCCAGTAGCTCCCAACTGATGACTTAAACAGCTTGAGCTCAAATAAAAAATCACTCACTGCTGCCCTCTAAAGGTGTTATTAACACACATCGAATAAGCAAACGTCACTCACTGCTGCCCTCTAAAGGTGTTAACAAGCATCACTTACCACCACCTTCTACAGTGTTATTAACAAATATTAAATAAACAAACCTCACTCACTGCTGCCCTCTAAAGGTGTTATTAACAAACATCAGATAAACAAACATCAGTTACCGCTAAACGCCAAGCCTTTAAAAATCCAACACTTTTATTTAAGCAATATAATACTGGATGTTGTATGTTGTCACAAGTAACATCGTGGCTCTGTTTCATCAAGGAAAGGTGTTGGTGAAACTTTTAGCCGTGAACATGTAACTATTACATTAGCTGAGCATTGACCAGTCAGATTGTTTATAGGAGGCGGGGAAATGCTTGCGTCATACCCATAGTCAAGTTAAGTGCTTAAACCTAGCAGGATATTATTACAGTGGTTGAGAAAATGAATGAGGGAAGGAGATAATTATGTTTAAGTTTCTGAAACAATATTAAGCTGCTTCAGGGCACAGTCATGACACAGAGCTAGCCTACACCACCTGCTTATGTTTTAATGACGCATCTAAAGCGGCGTCATTAATGTCCCACATTAATGTCCCAAGGCCACGTCCAAAACACCTGAAACTATTCACAAACTCCATCCTACAAGAAACACACATGGGTCAGGGGTCTTTCTGCTCTTTGGTTCTGTTCTCAATGTTCTGCATTCGCAGTAATACAATCCTGAAATCTGGAGATGCTGCAGACCCCTCAGCACCCCTACTTCCCACAATCCCTGCCTGTACAGTAGACAGTAGCTGCAGCATAAAACGAGTCGTGCAACCTGTGCTCAGTGGAATGATACAGCTGCTGTGAAGAAAGTGTGCTGTTATCACAAATAGCACAGCTTCTCACCCAACAGACTGTGTACTGCGAACTAACTGTTGTATAAAGTTGAGTTTGTTATTGTTTAGAAATGAGAATTGTGAGAGTTGTGCTCACCTCAAGGAGGCAACCCTTACCATCTAGTGTAGTGCACATGAACAGTGGATGTGTATGTGTGGGTGTGCATGTGTGTGGGAGTGAGAGAGTGGTTTATTTTTAGTTCCGATTATGAAAGATTCATCAGTGACAGAGGTTGTAATATGTGGCTGCAGAAAAGAAGACATGAGAGAGGAGAGGAGGAAAAATAAAGGAGAGGAGAGGAATGGAGTGAGCGTGTTTGGTGGTGGGCATTAGCACTGGTCAGGTAAGCTGAGGTCAGAACAGGTGAGTTTCTGCTGGAGGGCTTTTGCAGACTCAGTCAGTGCATTTACAGAATGAAACAGCGTGATTGCCTCTTTAATCTGCGCACATTCATATTCTAATGCATTTCTAATAACTCCGGTTACAGAGCCGAATGGCGCTGAGCTCATTTTGTCGGGTTAACCCTCAGAAGGTGCCGTTATCAGCAGTTATCAGTCAAAGCATGGTGTAATTTTATATTAATTATTTCTCCTATTTCTCATCTGTAGCCAGTGGTGGCCCTAACCTGTTTGGTGCCCAAGGTGAAAATTTACTTGGTCAATTTTTATCCACGCCCCCCCCCCCCCTCCCATCTCTTTCTCTGCATTATTGAAGGCCCACTGTTCCAGGCTTCTGTCAGAGCTCTGTGTTAGCTCTGCTGAGGAGGAGGCCAAAAGCAGCAGTAACACACTTCGAAATCCCTCCGGCCACACACCCCATACATCATCATCACACGAGCACACATATGTTCCCCCAACGTCCCCCAACCTTACACACACATCTGTACCTCAGGGAGACGGTTGCATTGCCTCAGGTTTATATATATATATATATATATATATATATATATATATATATATATATATATATATATATATATATATATATATATATATATATATATAGAGAGAGAGAGAGAGAGAGAGAGAGAGAGGTTGCGTTGCCTTAGGTTTATTATTATGAGGCATGAGGCCATGGACACAGAGAGAGAGAGAAAGAGAGAGGTAGAGTACAGTGTGTGTGCGTGAGCTTTGTTCAATGCTTTATAATTCATTGGAGCAGAGTGCAGTATCTTCCACTCTGCTTTCTCCCTCTGCTTGTCTCATATCAATCACTATAATTCATTATTAGTATAATTTAGAATCAATTTTATTTTCTGTTTAGCAATTCGTTGCCATATTTAAGCAGGAAAGCTCTAATTTACAAGACTGCTCCTTACCCCCAATCCTGTAGATCAGACAAGCTGTGTTGGGTCTCTTGTTTGTTTCTTTCTGTGGAGCTACTAGGCTAATGTAGCTGACAAGTTATGGCTTACACCCCACCAGTTAGTATTTTGCAAACTGCATGCCTAAATTAACCTACTTCCCTCAAACTGTGTGGAGTTGTTCAGTGCTCTCTAACACTGTATGTACAGTTATCTATAAAAATGGACAAAACAGATCATTTAGGAGCTACGATTGCAAGTGCTGGTCAGGTACTCGTGAATCAGGATTGGAAGTTGTGTAAATGAACACTCTTATGTATCTGTTTGAATGGGTCGACAATCTGATAATATTTCTTTATTTATCATGATAAATTACATTATCACGTCACATCACAGCATACTAAGAAAAGCGTATTTCGGATACCAGCTGTATTTAAGAACATTAGCTGCATGTTTCACTGCAAATAGATCAGAATTAGTCCTGTTTAACTGGAGTTAGTGCAGTGCATTAAGTGAAACGTTGAATAAAAATCTCCATATTCATTATTCGATTCAAAACAATGCAGTAGTGCCTCGATTCAATGCATTTTTCGATACAGCATAAATAAGAAGTGGCTGGAAAAGTGCTTTATGTTGTTAATGGTTCTGTTTAGTCGAGTCCGATCGGTTTTTATTGTCAATACTACAATATGTACAGGACATACAGAGCATTGAAATCGCGTTACTCTCAGACCCCGTGGTGTCGCGATAACATTAAACAGACGGTAAAGAGGAAAAGTGTGAATTTAAATAGATACTAAAAAAAACTCTAAACACTAATTGTAAAAATAAACATTAATTGTAGAAAAATAGAATGATAAAAATAATAATTCTATAAGTTTACAGGTGATTAGAACATTCCGCTTTATAAAAGTACGTTTGTTTTGTACTGTCCCAGTCACTGTCCCATTTTGCACAGGCTACTGTGTTATTTCCACACTAGCCACAAGTTAACATGCTAGTCAGGATACATCATTAAAGCCCTCAGTACAAAGAATGGTCACATGACTGCAAGTGAAATGATCTCATTATATTGGCAGCAAGAGAATGTATCATCATTGATTTCATTATTATATTAAGCACATTTTTTCAAACAAAATGATCAGGAATTATAGTGAGCTACATGGTCTCAACACAAGTAAAAACATCTAGAAACAAGTCAGTTATGTTTATTATCTTTTAACAATTTACAATAATCCAAAAATGACAAAAATTGCATATATCAACTAGTTTTCTTGCCTAGGTCGAATTTTTCACAGTGCTGAAAAACGAAATATTGTGATGCACATTGTGTTTTTTAAATACTGTGTAATATTGTGCAATACTGTAATGTGATGTTATATTTTTGCTACATTGCATACTCATATATGAATGTATTCAGCTTACAATTGCTGCTTATAAATAGCTTGTAAAACCTACCGAATGAGCTCTGGACTGATAGCGTGTTGGTGGAGTATTAGCTGTCTGCACTGACTGTTCCCTGACAGATTGTCACATGGTCTGACACATCACAGGCGTCTCCACGGTGATGTGACATGACTGCATGCAAATATGTTAATCATCGCAATTAATAATCACAGTATCTCATCACATAATCGCAGGTATTGTATTTCTCATAAGAACCAAAGCCACACAGTGTTTTTGTTTTAGCCCCCTACCAGCTATGGACCGTATGTGGTCCAAGTGTGTGTGAAAGAATGGCGAGAGGAGTGTGTGTATATGTGTGTGTGTGTGTGTGTGTGTGTGTGTGTGTGTGTGTGTGTGGGGGGTTGTCAAGTGTTTTTGTTGGAGAAAGTGAAGTGTGTGTATGTGTGAGTGTGTGTGTGAGAGAGTGTGTGGTGACGAGTGGGCTACAGCATAAAGAAAACACACGCGTGCTCAGTGAGTGAAGATCTTCAGTCAGGAGGATGTTGAGCTTTTTGGCGAGCGAGAGCGAGAGAGGCAGACAGTGTTGCTAGGAGACCACACACAGTCACTGGGGTGAGAGACACATCCTCTCTCACCAGCACACTTCTCCCTCTGTTTCTGTATGACTCTCGGCCTTCCCCCCTCTCTCTCTTTCTCTGTTTGTCTTTCCTTCACTCTGCTTTCTCTCTATTTTTTACTCTCCCTCTCTTCCTATCTCTCCATCCCTCTCTCTCCTCACTATCTCATCTTCACTTCTTCTCTCCTTTGCCTTCTCCCACTCTCTTTTATTCTGACTCTGGTTCTCTCTCTCTCTCTCTCTCTCTCTCTCTCTCTCTATCTTTTTCCTTGTCTTTATTTTGCTTTCCCTTTCTGTTCTTTTTTTCTCTCACTATTTCTCTTTCCATTTTTACTATCTTTCTTTCCCTCTCTCTTTCTCTCACTCCCTTTTCTTTCTCTGTCCGTCTCTTTTCTCGACATGTTTTTTCTTCCTTCCCCACTCTCTCTCTCGTTATCTTCTCCTCATTCCTCCATCGTTCTCCTCTTCTCAGTAGGTATCTCCCAGCATGTATTCCTCTACCCCTCACATCATGTATTCCCCTCCTCTCTCTCTCTCTCTCTCTCTCTGTTTCTCTCTCTCCTCCTGCTCTTTCTCCTCTGTTTTTGCACCCTCGCTTTCCACAACTCACATCTTCTGTTTTTAACATCTCTTTCTGCCTTCCATCTCTTTCTCTCTCTCCCTCCCTCTCTCACCTTCTGTCTCACTCCTCTTGTCTCCTTCCATAGTTCTCTCTCCCCCTTTTTTCCTCTCTTTCTCTCCCCTCTGTCTATATCTCTCTTTCTTTCTCTCTCTCCCTCTCTCACTGTCTATGTATTTCTCTTTCTCTCCCTCTCTTTCCTTCTTCCCCTCTTGCATGCACACTATGTCTCTTTGCACTAAAGCATACTTCTGCTGTAGACTGACAGGAGACCGGTCGCCACGACGACAGCCAGGTGCATTGTGAGAACACATGAGGGGAACAGGGATTCTCTCTCTCTCTCTCTCTCTCTCTCTCTCTCTCTCTCTCTCTGTCTGTTTCTCTCACACACATATACACACAGCTGGCAGCTTTTAGACAGAGTCAGAAATCCAAAAATCCAAATCCACAGAATCTCCAAATGAACACATCAGATTATTAAAGGGATGCAATTAGAAAAAATAATCAGAAATAATAACATCCACCATGTGTGTGTGTGTGTGTGTGTGTGTATGCATACATATATATATATATGGGTGCATTTGTGGTGCATTGGTGTGTGACTGTTTGTGCAAGTGAGTTTATATTTATTTATGCATACTTATATTTATTTCTTCTGTGTGTGTGTGTGTGTGTGTGTGTGTGTGTGTGTGTGTGTGTGTGTGTGTGTGTGTGTTTGTTTGTTTCCATCATGGCTCCATCTGCTGCTAAACTCTAATGAGCTGCATCTACCTGACCTTTCACCCCTCACTTCCTCTTTGAACAGGCACTTGTATATGTGTTTATGTGTCTTCCTGGACTATTTCTGCGGTTTAAAAGTGTTTTGATTAAATTTGTGGGTGTAAAAAGAATATATCTGCATAGATAAAATTGACTAAAGCCAGGCTTACACAACACAGTGTTCACCCTGATTTTCAGTTCATTTCCTATCTGGCTTTTTTATATCACACTTTTTACTATGACCATTTTCACGAAGCAGCTTCACTGAAATTCAGGTCTGAGGCCCAAATGAGCAAACTAAGCCAGCCTTGACAAGAGCCAAGACTCAAAAGCCCTGATTTTAGCCCAGATTCTCAGTCTGACTAACTGAGGCTGTGATGGTTCCAGAGCGTACCTACAGCAAGGTTTCCATCCATGTTTCCAGTTAAAGTCAGGCGAATAACAGTTTGCATCAACTCTGCGCAAGTGAATTAAACTCTCTACGCCATGGTTGTTAAAACACTTCTGAGAAAGATGGAGCAAGTTTACAGGCTAATCTTTAATGCTAGACAACTCCTCTTTGTCATTTTCTTTCATTTTATGGATGTATTTCACACTTTAGAGGCCAAAGACAAAAAGCAACGGCTCAAAATCAGCTGCAGGCCCCTTTATGCCTGTTTACCTTCAGAAATCACTTGTTAGATAAAGATAAAGATATATACTGCCCTCTGCCATGTTTTCTAGCTTCACCTAGTGTCACCTTATCAGTCATATTATTCATTATATAATGTTTTATATAATCACACACACACATCTTCTAAGCCGCTTCTCCCTCAGGGTCACGGGGGGTGCTGTAGCCCATCCCAGCTGTCAATGGGTGGAAGGCAGGATACATCCTGGACACGTTGCCAATCCATCACAGGGCAGACAGACAGACATACATATTCAAGCATACACACCTAGGGGCAATGTACCATGTCCAATTGGCCTGACTGCATGTCTTTGGACTGTGGGAGGAAACTGGAGTACCCGGAGGAAACCCACGCAAACATGGGGAGAACATGCAAACTCCACACAGAAAGGACCCTGGTCGCCCACCCGGGGACTCTAACCCAGGCCCTTCTTGCTGTGACAACAGCGCTACCCACTGCGCCACCGTGCCGCCCTGCATTATATAATATTATTTGGCAAATGTATTTCCCCCAAAACTTATCACATTTCTTTTTTTATTGACAAAAAGTGTATCAAACAAGCATACATGCATACAGTTCTTCAGGATTTTATTCCATATTTGCCGTTTCCATCAAGTCATTTGTAGTATGTCAAAAAATGCTAACAAATATATGGATGGAAGCCCATCTTATGTTTCCAGGACCCTGTGTTCCAAGAGCTGTACATTCCCTTAGCTCTTTAAATCAAACATTACACCTCAATATGATGCACTAAGGAGACCTATAAGGGTCCATAAGGTTGTGCGTAGGGTCCTAGGGTCACCAAAGGTTATACAAAGGACAACAATGAGCATTTGTTTTTAAATAGGGATGCTCTGGCTCGGAATTAGGTTAGCCTCAGTTTTTTCCAGTGTACATACACATCATCTGGGGAAAATCAAACGGTTCCTAGAAAGACTGTGTCAAGGAATATATGGATGACCCTGATTGACTCTAGTCTGCAGATTGAGGCGCAGTTTGAGTCGTGCATAGTTCGACCCAACTCTCGATGTCATCTAGTAGTGTATACTGGCCATCAACTCAGTCTGAATCAATTCCCCCTATAGTCAATTAAAATTGAGGTCCTGTTCACACTCAGTATTAACCAAGTAACCAGCCAAGTCTTGAGTGATCTTGGTGGTCATAAGTGGACAGTGAGACGCAACATAGAATTTCAGTGTGTCTCAAGTGTGTCTCCAGTGACCACATGATTACATGTTGTGGCTGGAAGAAGGAAACCACCCTTATTTATGACATCAGTCTCTCACCGGGTTTGTTGTTAGAAATTTCCATGTGAATCTTTGTTCATATGAATGTAAAGGCTATTAAAACAGCTTAGAGCACATGGATTGTTAACTTCTAAAATGGGAGAGGAGAGCAAAAGACATGCTTTCATGTCTACTGTGATGACGCAGCTGATTAAGGTGTACTTGTCAGATGCGTTATTATTCGTGCTACAATTGTTGTGTGGTCATATGAATCTATGCCCACCTCTGGCGTTGGTTTGACTGGTCAAATCACAGTGCATTTCCGAGACACATTGTACCTTATTCATACTTGTACTCAGTCTTGTCCACTTATGATCAGATCATCCAGGATGCATGTTAATACGAGGTGTAAATGGGGCCTGAAAGCACAATCGTTTGGCTTTGGTTCATCAGCAGCTTACAAGCTGTGTTTGATCCACAGTATCTCAGTCAGCATCTCCGCAAAATCTGGATATTCTCAGCCTTTTTGTAGGCTGAGAATCTGTTAGCACTTTGGTATCCACCTAGTTCATGCAAGGCTTAAAATACAGCAAACTGCCCAAAGTTCAAACAGCGTCATTCTGTTAGTAAATATTCCTGGTCCTGGCGACCATCTCGTCTGACACCTGATTGGACTAATGATCAAGCTCCTTGTGAGCTGGATCAGCTGTGAAGATTTGGAACAACACAAAAATGTGCAGAGCATGACGTCACCATGACTAGGATTGGGGTAAGCCCTATTCTTACCCCTCTTGTTACCATTGCTAAAGGGAATCTCTCAACAGCAGGTTTTGAAGCCCTAACAGAAATGTACACCTAGTTTTATAAGGTGGAGGAAAATCAATGCAAGATCTGTAGTAATTTCCTTTTTGCCCTTTCTAAACTTTTTTGAAAAGTGTTAAAATACCAGCTGCTCTTTATACTGGATCAAAATGGTCCCAAATGACGTAGAATAATTTTTTCTTCTCCTCACTCAGAGAAATGAAACATTGGGGTTAGTTTAAAATGTTACGTCAAGTGGTTCCACACATTTGAGTAGCTTTTAAGATATCTGATTGAATAATATGCACTTAGCGAATTCACGTAAATCACATGAATGGGATCTGAGTAAAGTCTTAACTAACTGGACTGATTATGTTTGCGTATAACCCAAAAATAAAAAGTTGTATTCATTTAAAAATGTAACGTCAAATGGTTCCACACAACTTTAAAAGACTCAAATGAGTAATATGTACTCAACAGGGTTATGTTTTATTAATTAAAATAATTAAAATATAACAGAGTTAATAGGTTTAAGTTAGATCTGCATCATTTTATTAGGTATTACTGTGCTACTAAGCTGTTGTAGAGTTATGAGTAAAGTATTAGTACTAAATACTATGCAAAATAAAATACTATACTTGTTGAATACATTGTGGAAAAGGGGGTTGTACTTTAAAAAAAAACTTGTTACATGGGGTAACAAGTAGATTAACTAGTTTTATTCAACTTACAAAACTACATTGATTGAAACAATCGTTTATTCAAAGTATTTATTTAGGTTGAATAAAACAAGTTAATTTAGTTGTTACCACATGAAGACATTTTGTAAGTATATTTTGTAAATATGCAACAGGTGCAATAATATGCAACAAATACAATACAATATGCCAATGAGAAGTAGACACAACTAACTTAGTTTCCTACATGCATTTGTTAAGTAATGTCAAAGAGAGAAAACTGACTAAAACCAACAACAGAGCAATTTTGTTGTTTTAAAGGGTTTAAATTTGGTTTTTGTAGAAACGTCTTGTTCTGACAGCTGTGATATGCATGACTTATTTTTTTGTACATATATATTTTTGTACAATTTGTGCCTGAAGGTTTAGTACATCAGGCCCTCTGTCTTTTATAATAGGTCTATTTGTTGTGTGTTTTTTTTATTTATTTATTTCTCCACCATTCACTTCCCTAAGCATAGAGGAACTGTCTGTTGTGTGTGTGTGTGTGTGTGTGTGTGTGTGTGTGTGTGTCTCTGTCCTGTCTGTGTAATTACACACCTCGTAACTGTAATTGCTGAGTAGTCTGCTATACGGAAGAAGGGTAGACAAATACAGTAAGGCTGAATGTGGCCCTGGTGTACTGAGAGCGGAGAGCAGTACAGAGGAAGACGTTTAATGAACATGTAAACAAACATGCCTCTATTTAAAATGCTCAGTACACCCAGCGCCACACAGTAGAACTTATCTACAAAACTACTAGCAACACTACTATCAGCAAAGATGTGTCACCAGCGCTGTCATTGAAACGTTTACTATAACTCGCCCTATTAACGATTTTTGTTATTTTGCATGTGACACATATAATGTAGACTGTATATATGAATATTCTTAAGTATATACACGAATATATGCAAGAACACGTATCTTCAATTTTTTATTCAATATACCAAGTATTTTAGGAACACTGAACAAAGAACCCCAAAATGCTAAGTAATAAGCTCTAATTATCTGTTTCCATATTTTTGACCAAGTCATGTAGCTCAAGATTAGAATATTATAATCATTTTGTTGTATTATTATTATTATTATCGGTGCATTATTTTGGACCAAAGTGGTCTTACAATGTTGAACATATTGATTCTTCTGAATGGAAAACTATTGACTATGAGTATGATTTGTTTGGTATGGTCAACGGCAATTTCAGGTAAATGAGACAGTAGCTGGTCAGTCTTGAAGTGTTAGGTCCAATAGCAGATCAGAGTGTTTGGTAGAATAGCAGGGCAGGTTTGATGTTCTTTGCTACAGAGATATTTTAGCTGAGGTGCGTTTGGTACTATAGCAGGTTGGGTACAGTAACATGTAAATCAATATTTATTTAGTACTATAGGTGGTCAGTACGGATGTGTTTGATAGCATACCTGAATAGTTTCAATGTGTTTGATACAGTAACATGTAATTAGAGGTGTATTTAGTGCTACAGAGGATCAATATTTATGTGTATGATACCATAGCAGATCAGTCTTGATGACTTTGGTGCAGTAACAGGTCAGTTATGATGTGTTTGGTACAGTAGTAGGTAATTCTTGAGATGTTTGGTGCAATAGCATGTGTTTCTTTATGTGTTAAGTACAGTAACTGGTCATCGTGGATGTGCTTGGTTCAGTAACAGGTCAGTCTTGATATGTTCAGTTTAATCGCAGGCTAGTCTTGATGAGTTTGGTACAGAAACAGGTCAGTGTTGATGAGTTTGGTACAGAAACAGGTCAGTGTTGATGAGTTTGGTACAGAAACAGGTCAGTGTTGATGAGTTTGGTACAGTAGATGGCTAGTTGTACAGCAGAAGGCCAATTTTGACATGTTTGGGACAGCAGCAAGCTATTCTTGATGTGTTTGGTGCAGTAACAGACACATGTTTAGTAGCATAGCAGATGTATAGATGTATAGATATACATTTTAGAGAATTGAAAGTGTTCGTTATTTCTTGGCTGCACCAACTCTCCGAAACTATGATACGATGCCATCTCCAGACCAGCGTGGTGGAACAAAGACATTGTTCTTAAACCATGAATATAAATATTCAGCATTACTGTAATGAACTTGGATTTGAAAAAATAGCTCTAGTCTTCATTTACATGAGATGTAAATAGAGCTTTGGGAAGAAATATAGTGATGCAGAAAGTAACGTATTACCCACAGTGAAGTATGGTGGTGGACATGCTGTTATGCTTGTGTGCCATCATGGATCCATGTAGCAGAGCGTAATGTAGGAGACTACTGCTGCTGCACGATAGAGAGGAAATAGCATACTGCAACTGAGTTGCTGCAGTTGGAATTGTGATATGCCTTGCAATGTTTTAAAAACACACTGATGAATCAAGTGTGATTAGGTTAAATATTGCCCTGCATTATTTTTGACCAAAATGATTGATGTTGGCTCATGAGATGTGAATGCTGATGTGTTCATGTGATTCATCCGATCCCCTTTAAATGGGATTACAATAAGTTACTATGATTTTCTTATAAATTACATGGGGCAGACTTTCCTGTTTGGTGTGTGTTTGTGTGTGTGTGTGTGTGTGTGTTTGGGTGTTTGGGACAGTCACAGGTGTGATTTGGTATACTGGGTGTAGCAAACAGTAGCAAAACTATGTGTTTGGTACTAGAGCTGCATGCTATAGACAAAACATGCTTTTGCATTTATATTGCTACATATTACGATAAGTCTTAAAATATTTTTACTCCTCCAATGCTCAGGGCTCTTCGACAAGTCCAGACTTCCTTTTCCAGTATTTGAGCTTCAAAGAAACTCAATCGGTTTTTGTTATTGTCCCTGTGATTACTGCATCTCATTTGCATGAAGTGAACCTGCTGAATATTTTCGCTGCACAGCGAAGGAGATTTTTCTGTATTGAACGGACAAATTTTGCATGTGATGTTTTGTATCAAGCTCAGCTTTGATAAATTGTGGCATACAAATGTCACATTCCTTGAGCTACATGGCTCCTGCTTTGGCTGAGTTAACTTCTCAATGGGCAAGGCTTCATATGGCAACACAGAAGATCCTAAATAGAGTAAACACTACAGTTAACAGTATCCAAGCATGGATATTAAGTATTTCTTCCTCAGTAACTGCATATAAACACAAAACAGAGAGTCTGCATGATATTCAATCAGTCAGGAGGCTGTTTTATACGATATAATTGTTTTTTACTTCTGTGTTTTTACTTTGGTAGGTGGGTTAGCCAGCTTTGTAACTGCTAGTTTAGCTTCTTGTCTAAGCACTGCTGTACATAAAATTGTCTGGTATTATGGGATGTTTACTATTGTGTTTTTACTGGCGAGGTAGCTTGCTAAATTTAGCATTTTTTTTTCCATACATTTTCTGGTCCAGCCTTGGTCACACACAAGGCGTGACCCACGTTGGGACCCTCGACTGTCTAGTGTAACTTCAGCTTTAAGATGTTGTAAGGTATTTAAGGGCTCAACATGGTGAACCCCTGATGTCGTCTTCTTCTTCTTCTTCTTCTTTCGGCTGCTCCCTTTAGGGGTCGCCACAGCAGATCATCTGCCTCCATCTTGCCCATTCCACTGCCTCCTCTACTTTTACACCAACCATCATCATGTCCACCTTCACTACATCCATAAACCTTCTCTGAGGTCTACCTCTTTTCCTTCTACCTGACAGCTCCATCTCCAACATTCTTTGCCCAATATATCCACTATTCCTCCTCAACACATGTCCAAACCATCTCAACCTGGCCTCTCAGGCTTTATCTCCAAACTGCTCCACCTTCACTGTCCCTCTGATCTGCTCATTTCTAATCTTGTCCATCCTTGTCACTCCCAACGAAAATCTCAGCATCTTCATCTCCGCCACCTCCAGCTCAGCCTCCTGTCTTTTAGACATAGCCACAGTCTCCAAACCATATCACAGCAGGATGCACTACTGTCTTGTAAACCTTCCCTTTCACTCTTGCTGCTATCCTTCTGTCAAGAAGGTGAACTCCTGATGTGGTTAAAATTATTTATGTTTGTCAGATCGTGTGAAAGTGTTCGTTATTTCTTGGCTGCACCAACTCTCTGAAACTATGATACGATGCCATCTCCAGACCAGCGTGGTGGAACAAAGACATTGTTCTTAAACCATGAATATAAATATTCAGCATTACTGTAATGAACTTGGATTTGAAAAAATAGCTCTAGTCTTCATTTACATGAGATGTAAGTAGAGCTTTGGGAAGAAATATAGTGATGCAGAAAGTAACGTATTACCCACAGTGAAGTATGGTGGTGGACATGCTGTTATGCTTGTGTGCCATCATGGATCCATGTAGCAGAGCACAATGTAGGAGACTACCTCTGCTGCACGATAGAGAGGAAATAGCATACTGCTACTGTGTTGCTGCAGTTGGAATTGTGATATGCCTTGCTTAATCTAAACACCCTAAGAATGTCTTTGGTTGGTCAGGATGTTCAAACATACATTTGCCAGGGGAGCAAACCCAGGCCCGTCTTGCTATAAGGCTGGTTAAGCACTTACTGGTATGTTTCAGACTGAAAAAGTACTGAAAAGGTTGGTATCGCAATAACATGTAACAAACGATACATTGTGCAGCCCTGATTGGTACAGTAGCAGATCTGTGCATTTTTGTTACAGTAGAAGGTCTGTGCAGTACTGCTTCCTGCTTGGCTTTCAGCTTTCTGATCTGACCCACTTTTTCATATTTTGACTCACAGGAACTAGTTTAATGAGTCATTATGTAAATTCATTTATATTTCATTCAGTTCTCTTCTCCAACTTAAACAGGGGAGATAAAAGCTAAAAGCAGAGGAAGCCACACATCCCTGCTCCAGTGTGCGTATGTGTGTGTTTTGTTTTGTATGTGAATCATAGTGCTTGCATGTGAATGAGTATATTGTGTATGTGTCTATGTTTGGAAGTCTATTTCTTACGGATTGTACGGAACTGTCTGGCTTTATACCTATATGAAGTTGGGACGTTGTGTAAAACATAAATAAAAACAGAATACGATGATTTGCAAATCCTTTTCAACCTAAATTCAATTGAATACACTACAAAGACAAGATATTTAATGTTCAAACGGATAAACTTTATTGTTTATATTCACTCATTTTGAATTTGATGCCTGCAACACGTTCCAAAGAAGTTGGGACAGGGGCAACAAAAGACTGGAGAAGTTGAGGAATGCTCAAAAAACACCTGTTTGGAACATTCCACAGGTGAACAGGTTAATTGGAAACAGGTGAGTGTCATGATTGGGTATAAAGGGAGCATCCCTGAAAGGCTCAGTCGTTCACAAGCAAGGACGGGCGAGGTTCACCACTTTGTGAACAACTGCGTGAGCAAATAGTCCAACAGTTTAAGAACAACGTTTCTCAACATGCAATTGCAAGGAATTTAGGGATTTTATCATCTACAGTCCATAATATCATCAAAAGATTCAGAGAATCTGGAGAAATCTCTGCAAGTAAGCAGCAAGGCAGAGGACCAACTTTGAATGCCTGTGACCTTCGATCCCTCAGGTGGCACTGCATTAAAAACCCACATCATTCTGTAACGGATATTCCCACATGGGCTCAGGAACACTTCAGAAAACCACTGTCAGTGAACACAGTTCGTCGCTCCATCTACAAGTGCAAGTTAAAACTCTGCCATGCAAAGCCAAAGCCACATATCAACAACACCCAGAAACACCGCCCAGAAAAGTCCAGACCTGTCTCCCGTTGAAAATGTGTGGCGCATTATGAAGCACAAAATATGACACCAGAGACCCCGGACTGTTGAGCAACTGAAGTTGTACATCAAGCAAAAATGGGAAAGAATTCCACCTACAAAGCTTCAACAATTAGTGTCCTCAGTTCCCAAATGCTTATTGAGTGTTGTTAAAAGGAAAGGTGATGTAACACAGTGGTAAACACGCCCCTGTCCCAACTTCTTTGGAACGTGTTGCAGGCATCAAATTCAAAATGAGTGAATATTTGCAAAAAACAAGGTTTATCCATTTGAATGTTAAACATCTTGTCTTTGTAGTGTATTCAATTGAATATAGGTTGAAAAAGATTTGCAAATCACCGTATTCTGTTTTTTCAGATGGACTTCAATGGAATTGGGGTTGTATCTCTGCTTTACAACACTCATACATGCAAACTTTTCCCCTTTTGGTGAAATTTGTTGTTTGAGTGGTGAATGTGCCATTCAGGTGAATCATGTACATTTGAGTTTTTAATTTTCTGAAGTTTGGAAGTGAGGGGCAGGGCTCCCCTCTCTCCAAACACAGTACAGCTGCAGTTCACGATCATTATTCAACTAACCCATAGATATAGCATTTTTTTTGACCAATCAGAACTAAGGCTATATTGAAACAGAGTGAAATCACAAGAGCTAGAATAGTAATTATAGTCTATATTATCAACAATGCTGTCTGAAGACTAACTGGCAGTATAGCAGCGTTCAAGCCAGAAAAAGTGGCCTAAATCTTAATTTTTGGAAGAAAATATTATAATTCAGAGTCTCTTTTGAACAATGAGTTAAAAAGGCTAATATGTGGAAATAATCATTGTTTGTGACCAAGACAATCAGCTACAAATATATACATATATATACCCCTAACACACCACCAGCACATCAGTGTTGCTGCAGTGCTGTGAACGATCCACCTTCCAAATAGTACCTGCTCTGTGAGGGTCCATGGGGGTCCTGAACACTGAAGAACAAGGTAAAAGGGGGCTCACAAAGTATCAGAGAAACAGATGGACTACAGTCTGTAGAACCTGAAGTGCGCCTGTTTAGTAAGTGGAGCTGATAAAATTGACAATGAATATCAGTCACTGGGATCCAACTCAACATGACATTTTGGAGCCAGTAGAACACAAATGGTGGGTAAAGTGGCTCCTATTTATAATAAATGTGGGGTCTTAAAAGATGTCTGCTACTTTTGTACACATTGACCTTTTGACCTTGCGATAGTAAGCAAAAGATTTTTAACATTACATAGTTGTTGAACACAATGAACTAAATAGTTACACAGCAATTAGCTCCGTATGTTAAACTCAGTTTGCACCAGAATGCATTCAAATTGTCATATTCAATTTTCTCCTAGGAACGATGCTCCGAGATTGGTTTATGAACTTCTCACCTTTTTCATGTCTGAACACTGCTGATGTGATGTGAACCAGCATCTCGGAAAAGGCTAAACACACACGAACACTTACACACACATGTCTATATATATACGTTCACACACATGATCAGCAACTCTGGTCTAGCAACACAACCCCCCTTCCGTACTGGAAAAGCACAGCAGCTGACAGTGGTGTCTTTCTCAGCCAATCAGAGCACTCTCTCGCACTAGTTACTGCTCAAACTCTGAGCACTCTGTAGAATATCTGCCTCACAACAAGCCTCTCTCTCTCTCTCTCTCTTTCTCTCTCTCTCTCTCTCCCTCTCCCGCTGTGTAGGCTGAGCAGAAAGCCTGTGCGTGCTCTAAGTGACAGGCTGCATTAGAAGCTACAGATTCAGACAGGCACAGCGAGGGCAGCCTGGGGGCCTACAGCCAACCCTGCTTCCTCTCATGCTTACTCAGATATTCCTCCCTCAAACAGAGAGCCAAAACAGAGAGAGAAGGAAGGAGGGAGCAAGTGAATGAGTAAGTGAATGAGTGAGCGAGGGCAGGGCTCGATGGTAAACATGAACTTCTCTCTGTATTGGTGATGAAGATAGAGAGCACTATGATGGAGACGTAGAGCAGTGATGATGGAGACGTAGAGCAGTGATGATGGAGACGTAGAGCAGTGATGATGGAGACAACTGTGATATTGAAGATATACAGCAGTTATAACAGATATAGAGCAGTGATTATGGAGATACAGAGCCATGAAAATAGGGATGTAGAGCAGTGATGATGGAGATATAGAACAGTAATGATGGAGATATAAAGCAGTGATAATGAAGAAGTAGAACAGTGATGATGGATATTATAGCAGAGATATAAAGCAGTGATATTGAGATGTAGAGCAGTGATGAAGATATACAGCAATTATAACAGACAGAGCAGTAAAAATGGAGATATAGAGCAGTGATGATAGAGACAGCTGTGATGATGAAGATATACAGCAGCCATAACAGATATAGAGCAGTGACATGGAGATATAGAGCAGTGATGATGGAGACATAGAGAAGGAAAACTGAGGTATAGAGCAGTAAGGATGGAGATATAGCGCAGTGAAATAGAGATACAGAGTAGCGATGATGACTTAGAGTAGTGATGTTGGAGATATAGAGCAGTGATGGTGGAGATGGTATGAAACAGCAATGAAGATAGAGATACAGAACATTACCAATGGACATTTATGATGAAGACATAGAGCAGTGAGGATGGAGCTGAAGAGCAGTGATAATGGAGATGGTATATAGCAGCGCTGATGGAGATATAGAGCACTGATGATAGATGTAGAGCAGGGACAATGGAGATATACTATAGCGATAATGGAGATATAGTGCAGTGACGACGGAGATGATGGCAGTGATTCAGATATAGATCAGTGATGGTGGACATATAGATCAGCGATGGTAGATAAAGAGCAGTGAAATATTCATAATAGAGATGGCAGCAGTGATAGTTGACATATAGAGCAGTGATAATGGAGATGGTAGCAGTGATGACTGAGCTAGAGCAGTGATAATGGAGATATAGAAGAGTGATGATGGAGATAAAGAGCAATGATGATAGCGATAGTGATGGTGTGGATATGGCATACTTATACAATTACAATAAATGTAATCTAATCTGTTCTAATGATGAAGATGTGGAGCAGTGATGCATATTATCTCAGATCCAGCTGTGGGTTCAATGTTTAATTAACCAGCTCTGCTTCCTCATCTCCCTCCATAATGAAAACTCTAAAAAAGGATAATTGCTCTGACAGAGTTTGAGGGGAAAATGCATTTCAGACTTACTTCTCCATTATACTGTAGCAAAATTCTTGTTTGTCTCTGTTCAGATTCCAAGCTTTAACTTCAGAGGTACTTCCCACACAAGCATGATCACAAGCATTGCTTTAGATTTACACATTCTCAGATTTGCTAGTCTCAAGTGAGATTTTTCAAGTAGAAATTGCTACATGAGTATGTCACTGTATCTGTTCTTTGTATCTCAATCAACCACACTCATATAGAATTAGCTAGTACTGCTAGCTGATGTAGGCACTATATGGCACATTTCATAGTGTATTTGCTATTTCTAACCCGTACAAGTACAGGCATGAGGGGGTTCTTTCTTGCCCCTAAACAGCAAGCGATGTCTTGAGTTGTTTGTTTAATTACAAGGACATTTCTCTGTTGGATAGAAGTGTCCGTCTGTTGGAGCTTCCAAAGCAGAGTTGTTTATGTAATGAGCATGTCTTTCACCCTGACCCTGTTCGAATACATGCATAGCTGTCAGAATCAGTCTGGATCTGGAGGATATGAGTAATCTGGCCTACATTTGTGTGCTGTTGCGCTTATTTTAATTCCTCACGCAGCCTAAAGTTGTTGAAGTAGCATCAAAGTTACAGCCTAGAACAAGTGCTTGGGAAAGAGCTCAGCGTAGGTGCCTAAAGCTGTTTGGCTTCCGTGTGGGTGAATGAGGCACCGCTGTTCAGCACCTCTCTGTAGAGAGCGTGGTGACTCACACACTGGGGGTTCACTCGGTGACGCCGTGTTTCTGAGATTCTGACTTCGATGCCTGGGATTTTAGGTCAGAGAAATGTTCTAAATCACGCTGTATGTTGTGCTGCATGTGCGAATGATTCAGTTAGAATTGGGTCTTGGGTTTGACAGTAAATAGACAGTGACAGATCACGTGATGCAGATATCTTCCTTTGAGCATCTTGGTTATGTAAAGGCATTAATCATCATTATAAAGGAACAGTTTGGTGAAAAAATCGAAGTTATGCAATTTTCCCGAATGTAGTAAATATAAGGCATGTTTGGAGTCAATGCAAGTTTGCTTCTTTAGTTTTCTACTGCTGCTACAAGGCTATTGTAGCTAACAAGTAATGCAATGCTTATACCCCACAAATCAGCACTATGCAATGCATGTTAATATATAACCGTGTCAGAAACCACAAAACTGTGTCTGTTGGTGATTACTTTACTCAACATGGTCTGTGGTAAGAAAGTAATGGCTTAGTTGTACATAGGTACACGCTTAATATTAGTGTTTTTAATATAAGCTGACACTGACACATACGTGCACATGAGTTCCAGAAAGATGGACCTTAACAGAAAAAAAGCAACAGCAGTGTGGGATTATTTTGGGACAAGCAGTAACAAAAATAGGCATAAAAAATCTGTAACGGCAGTATTTTCAGGAGAGGCAGTAGTATTGAATGATATTCCCCTTCCTACCGTATTAGTTTTGTTATAACCTTTAAATTGGTACGCCACAAAAAACACAGATAATGCAACATACAGACAAGGGAGTGACACACCGACACACACACACACACACACACACACACACACACATATATATATATATATATATATATATATATATATATATATATATATATATATATATATATACATAGAAGGAACCGCCAGTCTCTTGGGGTAACCTTTCGCATAGGGTTAGCATAGTAGACCACTTGCTGTGCTTCTGTTTTTTCTAGCACTGCTTATGATTAGAATTTAGAACCATTCGTCTCTGCGTTTGCACACTGTAGAATTAGACCTCCACATTTAACCCATCCGTGCAGTGAAACACCCACATGCATGCATGCACACTAGTGAACACACACAATAGGGGGCAGTGAGCACACTTGCCTAGAGCGGTGGGCAGCCCTGTCCACAGTGCCTGGGGAGCAATTGGGGGTTAGATGCCTTGTTCAAGGGCACTTCAGTCATGGACACTCAGCCGAGGGGATCGAACCAGCGACCTTCCGGTCACCCTGTGACCCCTGGTCACCCCTGGTTCCCTAACCTCCAGCCCCGGTGGTCAGCTGTATCAGAAACAGACAACAATGTGGTCTCGGGGCCTTGCATCAAATCAAGAATCTGCAGATCAGTGGCTGCTACTGAAAGTGTGGATGACTAACTCCAGCAAAGTCTGTCTCTCTGAGGTGTGAGCACAAAAGTGTGGGAGGCACGTATTAAACATTCGACGTGAAACGTTTTTGCCCAGAGAAGCCGTTGCATGCTTATGTGTCGCCAACACATTGTGTGTCTCTAGTTTAGTTCTGGTTTTATAGTTTTTCTTAATAAATATTACATTTTAAATGTACTTCATCAAATGTGAAAGGGCATTTCAGAATAATAAGCCACTATGTGTTTTCTTAACCGCTTATGCTTCTGGGTCACAGTGGGGGGATTTGGAGCCTATCCCAGCAGTCATTGGGTGGAAGGCAGAAAACACCCCAGAGGGGTAACCAGTCCATCACTTGGCTAATAAAAATACATTGTTAAAAAAATTGTTATATTTATATTCCTATAAAACCATTTTAAATGTTTTTTTAACCAGCAAATAAATGCCATTCAGATCATTTCTTCTATTTGTTCATAGAACAATGCTTTATTTAATGTTTAAGAAGTGAAATTGTATAAATATTAGGATTCATAGGTGTCAAGTAGGTTTGATATTAGATCGATGTTAGTATTTGTATCAGTAGTCGATATTAGTAGATATCGATATTTGAAGGAAGAATGTGGTATCAGTGCATCCCTACTTAATATTCTTTCTGTCTCACCTGCATAGGTAGCTGAGGTGGGGCCAAGTGGTGGGAAAAACCCTCCCCCTGCCTCTCATTGGTCTTCTATACCATGAGCTCTGGCTCCGCCCAGGATGTGGCAGTGGAGCATTTCCTGCGTGACATAGAGAGGCGGGGCCAGCGGCTGCACTGCGCTGTGATTGGCTGTGAAGAGGAGCCTCTCCGTGGCGACATGAACCTACTGTACCGCAAGAGCCGACTGGACTGGAGACATCGAGATCAGGAGGGCAAGAAGAGGTGAGAGAGAGAATCGATTCACAGAGAACGCAAGCACAGGAAAGAAAATGCAAAGAAACAACAGCAGAGGACATTAGCCTGGAGAGAAACAGGAAGCCAGAGAACATAACTGACGTCATTGCAGTTCAATCTTGAGTTTCTAAGCCAAAATAAAGACTTTTGTCTTTCATATTTCATGCGAAATCATACTCTTGCACTCAGGAGAGAGGGGGAGAGGAAAAGAGAGAAGGAAGAAAGAGTAGGAGTATGGCCTATATTCCAGGGACAATCTGGCCCTCTGGTGTCCCAGTAGATCACAAACACACATGCACATACACACACACACACACAGGCACAGTAAAACAAATGCTTGCTTTCACTCACACACACACACACACACACACACACACACACACACACAGTCCCTTACACACACATTTACCCAGTGCACAAGCAGAGAGATACAGACTGTAAAAGCACGCTATTGCTATGCACTGCATCCTTTGCTTGTTCTCTCATCCTCATGTTTTTCAGGCAGAGGCTATCAGCAGAGAGTTAGTGATCAAAATATTGTTTTAACAAAACCTCGTATATCCAAAAGAAGAACTTTACAGGTGAAGGAAAAAACATACTTTACTTTGCATGTAAGTCAATGGAACCCGACTTTTCTCCAAGTCATTATGGGTCATTTCTGTTGGTCCATTCGTCATGATATTTACACACTATTTATAGGACAATCTGTACTTTTAATTATGTAAAAAACTGAAAAATGAAATAGGCTGATAATATTGTGATATCTCTGATATGTATCAGCCTCAGTGACAAGTTTAAGTACACTGTCTGTGGCCTTACAGTACACAAAAGAAAAGTATGGCCCAGAATCTGTTTTCTTTTAACACTCATTTTAGAACAGTGTATGGCAGTGTGAGGCCACTCTGTTTTTTACTACAAAAACATAAATAAAAACAGAATACGATGATTTGCAAATCCTTTTCAACCTATATTCAATTGAATACACTACAAAGACAAGATATTTAATGTTCAAACGGATAAACTTTATTGTTTATATTCACTCATTTTGAATTTGATGCCTGCAACACATTCCAAAGAAGTTGGGACAGGGGCAACAAAAGTCGAGGAATGCTCAAAAAAACACCTGTTTGGAACATTCCACAGGTGAACAGGTTAATGGGAAACAGGTGAGTGTCATGATTGGGTATAAAGGGAGCGTCCCTGAAAGGCTCAGTCGTTCACAAGCAAGGACGGGGTGAGGTTCACCACTTTGTGAACAACTGCGTGAGAAAATAGTCCAACAGTTTTAAGAACAATGTTTCTCAACGTGCAATTGCAAGGACTTTAGGGATTTTATCATCTACAGTCCATAATATCATCAAAGGATTCAGAGAATCTGGAGAAATCTCTGCAAGTAAGCGGCAAGGCAGAAAACCAACACTGAATGCCCATGACCTTCGATCCCTCAGACGGCACTGCATTAAAAACCCACATCATTCTGTAACGGATATTCCCACATGGGCTCAGGAACACTTCAGAAAACCCTTGTCAGTGAACTCAGTTCGTCGCTCCATCTACAAGTGCAAGTTAAAACTCTGCCATGCAAAGCGAAGCCACATATCAACACCACCCAGAAACACCGCCGGCTTCTCTGGGCCCAAGCTCATCTGACATGGACTGACGCAAAGTGGAAAAGTGTCCTGTGTCCTGACGAGTCCACATTTCAGATTGTTTTTGGAAATCATGGACGTCGTGTCCTCCGGGCCAAAGAGGAAAAGGACTGTCCAGATTGTTATCAGCGCAAAGTTCAAAAGCCAGCATCTCTGATGGTATGAGGTGTGTTAGTGCCCATGGCATGGGTAACTTGCACATCTGTGAAGGCACCATTAATGCTGAAAGGTACATACAGGTTTTGGAAGCAACATCTGCTGCCATCCAAGCAACGTCTTTTTCAGGGACGTCCTGCTTATTTCAGCAAGACAATGCCAAGCCACATTCTGCACGTGTTACAACAGCGTGGCTTCATAGTAAAAGAGTGCAGGTACTAGACTGGCCTGCCTGCAGTCCAGACCTGTCTCCCACTGAAAATGTGTGGCGCATTATGAAGCGCAAAATACGCCAACGGAGACCCCGGACTGTTGAGTAACTGAAGTTGTACAACAAGCAAGAATGGGAAAGAATTCCACCTACAAAGCCTCAACGATTAGTGTCCTCAGTTCCCAAACGCTTATTGAGTGCTTATTGAGTTCAATTGAATACAGGTTGAAAAGTATTTGCAGATCATCGTATTCTGTTTTTATTTGTTTTACACAATGTTCCAACTTCATTGGAATTGGGGTTGTATATTCTATGTTAAACAGATAAAGCCTTCCACTCATAGAACATCTTTCCTCACAAGACATGACAGACGCTTTAACTGACATTTAAAAAATAAACTACATCTTCACATAGCCCACTTAATAAAAGTAGTAGGCTGTAAATAGGCTAAACTTTAGCCCTTTTATTATAACAAGAAACAATTTATAGGCTGTAAAAATATGACTTTTACCAAACCATATCAAACAAGGTTAGCATCATAGGTTAGCAAGTTCCAGACCAGAAATACAAGCATGTTTATTTTCTCTGGTTTAAAGAATCTTCTCTGTGGTGTTACAGCATTCGCTGTGCTGAAAGAGCAGTTCATTCTGTGTTCTCAGTAGGTTTGTTTATTAATTCTACACTGTTAAAAATGAGAGATCAGCTCAACTAAAAATTGTATAGTAATTGATTTCATGGCTTTTCTTGAGTTGACTCAACTTGAAGACACAAGAGTTCACAAAACTCAGACCTCTTAGTTGAGTCAAAAATTCATCTAATTTTTTTAGTTCTGCATCTCTGTAACACTCCTGCTAGATGTTTTTCCTCTTATAGAGGGCGTGGCTGGGGCTCAAATGCACAACCTACTGTTGGGGTGAAGACTTAGTCTACTGCACCACTTAGGAACACATGCAACTCAGATTTTGTGTCTACAAATGTTTAATAGACCAGAGAAACTTTAACTTTAAAGCAAGGCATCGTCTCACATGGTGCAACTGTCTACTAATTCCTCCAGACATCAGGAGGTTGTGAATTTGAATCCCAGCAATACCACAGCTGTCCATATCCAGAAGCCCAAGAGAAAAATGTCAGGCGGGTCTGTGTGTCAGTTAGTGGATAAACTGAGTGTAAAAAAAAAACAAACACAAATTCAGTTTTGTTTATCTAACTGAGATGCAGACCTAGAAACAGTAGCTGGGAGAATTTTTGACTCAACTAAGAAGTTTGAGTTTGGTGTCCTCAGGTTGAGTCAACTCAAGAAAAGCCAGGTAATCAGTTACTATGTCATTTTAAGCTGAGCAGACTTCTCATTTTCACAGCGCGTTCATTTCTTCGTTTTGAACCGTTGTATCTACCACTGTGTCATGAACGAATCAGACACATGGCTGACCCTCAAGCCGGAACTCAGACCCTTCTGTTTGAAGGTTTTGTTGATATTCAGTGGTATAAGATGTTCGGTTTTAATTACCTCTGATGGCGCAGTCGCCCTCGGCTTGTCTAGGCATCTTACCTCCACCTTACCTCAACACTGAGGCAAGACAGAGTCTAAGTGATGTTAAGAAGGAGGCAAAACCGAGATTGTTCATTTACAGTCTTGAGCCCGGAACTGGACTCAAGTCCTACAACACTTACAGTTACTGTTTATTTGCTGAATTAAACATAAAATGTGGCCTGTTCCAAAGTTACGGCACATTTTTAATTTTGTATTTTTTTCCAATATGTTAAACTCAACAAATACATTGTGTTGTAAATTAAATAATGCCTACTGTCCTTTATACCTTTATATTGAGTGTAAATTTCATGGCGAGCAGACCAAAAGAAACAGCCCAGAATGACTTGGAAAGAAGTCTGGTTCCATTCACTTACACTGAAAGTAAAGTATGTTTTTTCCTTCTCCTGTAAAGTTACCAAGGTTTTGTATCTCCAACAGCCGTGAAATAGAAGCTGTGCCCTGAAATTTTCAGGAAATGCTGTATTTAAGTGTATTCACTGCAGAGGATGTGTTAATTTCATGTAAAAATTAACAAAACATAACTTGATAGTTTAAATGTATTTGTGAGATGATGGCATTCTGCAAAACCCCTTGTGGTGTAATTTAAAGGTATTAACTCATTTCCAGATTTCGCAGTTTGGACCTCAGCATATGCTTGTATTGTGTGAAGAGACTGTATGACCGTAGGAGAGAACTAGGATTACTGGATGGCGTCTTCTGCTTTAAGCCAAGAGGTTGGATGCTGTTGTGACTCGTTGGTGAATTTTTAACTTCTGAGGATGTGTATAGGTTAGATCCCACCATCTGCACTGTTTATATGTGTGGATAACCGAGAGAGCATTCAGCTGTGTGTGCGTGTGCGTTGGGAGGTGTTCTGGATTCATGACACATACAGAGCTCACATCACATCCTGACCTCAAAAAAACAGACCTGCTTTTAGCCGCCTCTGGTTAAAACTACACACACACAAACACACACACTCACACACAAACACACACATTCTCACACACACACACACACACACACACACACACGGTAAACTCTTAAATGAGCTCTTTGATGCAGAGCATCTTCTCAACCACATAAACTCGCTCACCCCTTTTTACCTTATCTCACTGTCTTCACTCTCTCTCTCCATCTCTCTCTATCCTCTCTTTCCCTCTCTCATGCTTTCTTCTCTTTTTCTCTCTCTCTCTCCCTCTTCTCTCATTTTCTCTTCCTCTCTCACTTTCTCTCACTTCTCTCTATTTCTCTCCTCTTGCTCCCCCCACTCTTTCTCTCTTCCTCTTCTATTTTGCCTTCTTTCTCTCTCTCTCTCTCTCTCTCTCTCTCTCTCTCTCTCTCTGTCTCTCTCTCTTTCTTTCTCCCTCTATACAGGAAACAGGCTATGCACTCTTTCTGCCTCCCACTCTTTCACTACTCCATTCTGCTGCTGAATTCAAATCACTCCTTTTCATTCATCCTTCCATCCATCCTTTGCTGTCTCCTTCTAGGCATCCCTCCATCTCTCGCAGTCCTGCCCACAGAGATGAAATCCACCCTGCAGCTTCTTCCTGAGTGTATACGCATCTAAATGACCATTTCACTTGAACACATTCCTGCGTTTTCTGCTATGTTGAAACACAGTGTGTCTGTCAGACAGACCAGCTGAAGACCCTGAATCGCTACACGTATGAACATCATTTCAGGAAGAGAATTTTGCATTAGATGCACTGAAGAAGAGCAACAGCAATCAGTTCAAACTAGAATGAAAAATCTGATTATGCAGATACTGCCTGCACTGTGGTGGTCCTGGGGTCCTGACCACTGAAGAACATGGTAAAAGGGGGCTGTGTATATACATATAGGGGTATGGGATATACTGTTATTTCAAATAGTACGTATATATGTAAGGACATATGTATGACCCACCAGTGAAGTTAAACATAGTTACTCAGAGTGTGTGTGTGTGTGTGTGTGTGTGTGTGTGTGTGTGTGTGTGTGTGTGTGTGTGTGTGTGTGTGTGTGTGTGTGCACGCACGTGCATGTGCATTTATGTGCTGTAGCTTGGACCACTGAAGCGGAACCCTGTGTGTTTTCTGTGAAGTAGCAGATCCTGATTGCTCTGTGTGAGTGAGGGGGATTCACACACGCTGCCTGAGCAGCTTCTCTTCCCTCTGCCTAACAACAGAGTGTGTCAGTAGAGCAGTGCACACACACTCTGTCTCTCTCACACACACACACACACACACACAAACTGTAATAATGTCGCGTTTCCACACACAGTAGCATTCTGGTTTGATATGAGTGGCGTCCATCTGGGCCTCCAGCACCCGACCTTCAACAGGGTCAGAGAGAGAGAGAGAGAGAGAGAGAAAGAAGGAGCATTACAGTGTCTCCTATACAGAGATGTAAATGTAAATACAGAGAGCGAGGGAGACATACATGGTGAGCAACATAGAGATGTATACATATAGAGAAAGAAACATACATACATACATACATACAGATAAAAGACATGCAGAGAGAGAGAATGGAGGCAAAAACAATAATCCAGATTATTATAGTATAGCTAATACAAATGGATAATAATTAATGCATCATAATACTAATGTTATAATACTGTAATTAATGTGTAATTATTAAATACTAATGTTGAAGTACCAGTAAATATGTGTAATAAATAATATGAGATAGTGTGATGGTTAATATTTTAGTATAACATTGAAAGCAGAATCTTTGTTAGAATGTGAGTGAATGTTGTTTTTGTCTGTGTGGCTCAGTCCATGTGTGTGTCTTTGTGTCTCAGTCCATGTGTGTGTCTTTGTGTCTCAGTCCATGTGTGTGTCTGTGTGGCTCAGTCCATGTGTGTGTCTTTGTGTCTCAGTCCATGTGTGTGTCTGCATGTGTGTGTGCGTGTGTCTCAGTCTATGTGTGTGTCTCAGTCCATGTGTGTGTCTGTATCTCAGTCCGTGTGTGTGTGCCTGCATGTCGCTGTGAATGTGTGTCTCAGTCTGTGTGTGTGTCTGTGTGTGTGTGTGTGTCTGTGTGTCTCAGTCCGTGTGTGTGTCTGCATGTCTCGGTGCATGTGTGTCTGTGTGGATGTGTGTGTGTGTCTCAGTCTGTGTGTGTGTGTGTGTGTGTGTGTGTGTGCGTGTGTGTGTGTGTGTGTGTGTGTGTGTGTGTGTGTGCGCGTGTGTCTGCGTGTGTCTGTGCATGTGTGTGCGCTTGTTCCATTGATGAAAGGCTTTAGCCTTGGCAGTGTGTGCTGTTGTGCCACACCTATCGAGCCAGACGGCTAACATTCGTCCGTGTGTGTTGATGCCAGCCAGTGTGTACTTGGAATTATGTGTTTTTAAAAAATCAACAAACAACAAACAAATGGCGGGCTGGTTGCCGTGGTAACAGATGGATTGAATGTTTGCAAGGGGAATAGTTTAGTGCAGGGAAAAGAGAGGAGGAGAGGGAAGGAGGGATGGAGTGAGAGACATGGCCCGCAGGCATATGAGAGAGAGAGAGAGAGGGACAGAGAGAAAGAGAGAGAGGTGGTATTTTACTGTGCTAATGAAGGCACTCAGAATGGGAAGAGAAGAGGGGACGACAAAAGGAAGAAAATAGAAAAGGAGAGAAAGACAATTGGAGAGGGAGAGAAGATGAGATGAGAAAAGGAAAGAAGACAAGAAAAGAGGAGATGAGAAGAGATTAAAAAAAAGAGAAAACCAAGTAGGAGAAAAGAAAATGACAAACGGAAGATGGTAGAGGAGAAAATGGGAAGGGAACAGAGTGGAGGAGTGGATGGGTAGATGAGGCAGAAAAGAGAGCGGGATCGATGATGAGAAAGGAGGAGAAGCGGTTGTGTATGACACTCCAGCTGGAAACCATGCTACAGTTCAGGAAATGAGCAGAGGTGTGTGAGAGTGTGTAACTATGGAGAGATGATTTTGACTATGATCTATTTAAAGAGCATATTGAGAGAGAGAGAGAGAGAGAGATAGAGAGAGAGAGAGAGAGAGATAGAGAGAGAGAGAGAGAGAGAGAGAGAGAGAGAGAGAGCAGAGAAATGATAAAGTAAACGGTGGAGTCTTTAATAGAATCTGTTTGTTGCTTACAGAAATAACCCCCCTCTTTCTTAACCCCTTTGCTCTACTAACCTTAGAAGCTCTCTCTCTCTCTCTCTCTCTCTCTCTCCTCTGTCTCTCTCAATATGTGTGTAACTCTTTCTTCCTGGTGATTTAACATTACAGTATTTCACACAGTAATGTCAGTATAATAATAATAATAATACTATATTATAATATATAATTATATAATAATGATTACTATTATTATTATTATTGTTGTTGTTGCTAATCAAGTAATTGTTGTATATATATAACACCAGTATCACTTGAACCTGCCATGTTACCACTACCAGTAACTGCTGTGATGACAGATGTCATGTTTGATGTTATGACAGTTACTAGTACTAATAATGTGACGCTGTTATATCGCTGAACAAAATCTGTGCTAATAGTTTATGACAGAATATGACATCTCCTGTGAAATATTTATGCCATGCTTATGTCGATAATACGTAACAGTTCAAATAAAATGTTACCAATATTTCTTCACTATCCTCGACCAAGCAGATCTAAAGTAAGAGCATCAAATCATTAGATTTTCTCTCTTTTTGATGCTTTATTGGCATTAGAGATCGCACAATACTACATTTCCTTTTCCAAATGTGGAAGGAGAAGGAGATTTTTTTAATTGAAACACTTCATTTAAGCTTGTAAAAACATCATGCTGAAACTACTCAAACACTCTATTACTACACAGTAAGAAATACACAGCTAACAACATCATGCAGTGCGACTGTGGGATATTTCAGGAGAGATTTATTGCTTTATTTATTAGTGTTACCCTTCAGTATACAGTCCAGTGTTTTCTGCTGATATCATCTCGATACCAAGATCCGTCAGCACTGATATGACATTCATAATTGGCGTGACTGTATGTGGTATGTAAAAAAAGATGCCTTCTATAATAATAATGTTAAAGAGTGCCAGAAATTATTAATGATTAAATCATTCTTAAAGTTATTGCATTTTTTTTATCATCATCACAGAGTGCTGCTGCCAGGAATTCATTTCAGAGGAGTGAGAGATTGCAGTAAATGCAGACTAATCACTCTGTAACCCGTCTGGCAAAGCACATTTATTTATATTTTTATTTATATGTGTGTGTGTGTGTGTGTGTGTGTGTGTCTATATATATATATATAGGACACGTTTTCAATATGTGACTAAGGTCCTTGAGCAAGACACCTAACTCCCAACTGGTGCCGTGAATTGGGCTGCCCACTGCTTTGGGCAAGGGTGCTCACTGCCCATTAGTGTGTGTGTGTGTGTGTGTGTGTGCTCACTAGTGTGTATGTGGTGTTTCGCTTCATGGATGAGTTAAAGGTTTATATATATATATATATATATATATATATATATATATATATATATATATATATATATATATATATAAAGTAGAGCTTAGATCTTTCCAGGATTGCGTTATCTATTTTTATCTATTTGTCTATTTAAACCCAAAGCAATAATAATTGAATTTTGAATATTGCTGTTTTTAGGTAGTGGAAACTTCACTTTGTTTTGGATTTGGTGTTGCTGTTCAAGCTCAAGTATGTAAAAATTTGACAATGAAAGCGAATCTATCAACCTTGCAATACCTTCATGCCGGTAACATATTTAACATGTTAAATCATCTTTAATAGCTAGCTTTCTAAAGCTTTCACAAAAAAGGCTTAAATCTGATTGGATAATCCTGATTCCTTCGACAGAAGCTGGTAGGCAATAAAATACAAATAAAACTAGTGACAGGTTCAGTTGATGTCTGTCAAATCCAGTAAACCCAGCATCTCAGTGCAGACTGGGACGTGGAATTGGAGTTTTCTGAGTGCTACCGTGTTTTGTATGATTATATGCAAGAAGCTCCACACTGTCTGTATTGTTGGAGGTGCTGCCATAGTTTCTGAGTTTGCTTGCAGAAATGCAGAACACAATTTAGGTCAGTCACAGTAAAAAGAGCCAATAAAACCCACGAGAAATGTGAAGTATGTTCATATTACTGCATTTGCTTTTAAAAAGATTTTTTGTGACAAAATAACCTCTGAAATATTTGCTTTGCTAAATAATGTTCTTTACATATCAAATAAATGAAACGACAGCATTGAGATGTCACATTATGAGGGTAGAAGAGTTGAGTAAATGATGGAAATAGTTCATTTTTTAAATTGACCTTAAAGAGTTAAATATGCAGGATTGTTTAATGAAGAATTCATTTACTTTTACAAACACCATTTGAGCACAACCACAGTGAAAAACAACTCTAAATGTTATAGGTGACTTAAATGCTGTGTGTGTGCCATGTTTACATCCGTACATTTAGAAGTCATGAAATATTTCATAGGGGGTTTAAACCCAGCATCCACGGCTACACCTGCTTTCAAACACTATAGCCCCTCTTACTCCTTCTCTGTCTATCTTTCTCTTACTTACCCTCTCTCTCTTTTCTCTCAGTTCCAGTTGTAAAGATGCTTCCTCAGCGACAGTGGGGAAGGTTCGCGACCTGGCTTCATTCCGTCGTCATTTCCGGATGGGTTTTATGACCATGCCGGCGTCTCAGGACCTGTCCCCTCACTCCTGCGCCACCGCTATGGCGCCACGCTCTCAATCTTGCCATGCCGTGGGCACGGGAGAGGGCGGGAGTCTAGAGAACGGAGACTATCCTGACTCAGACACACAGACGCACCCTAACCCAGCCCGCTGCCCCCCTGCCAAACCCAAACGTCATCCTAGCACACGCCTTAGCTCCACGCCCCAGCTGGAGCACCCGGCGCGGGGCAGTCACGGCCCTCCGGATGCCCCGCCCCCACCACCCCCTCAAAACCCACCAAAACACTCTGAGAAGAAGAACGGTGAGTGGCTTGTTACTGTGTGTGGATGGAGTACTTTATGTGTCATGTTGAATCATTTTATGATATCACAGTATTAAAGAAACGGTTTGGCAAGTGATTAAATTTGATCAGTTTTTCACTTAGTGCACATGTAGTCAATCAGCCGAGGCATGTCTGGTGTCTGAAGTTTGTTTCTTTAGTTTAGCACTGGAGCTTGGAGGCTTATGTAGCTAACAAGTAATGGAAACAGGCAGTATGTAGTAATGTGTGCTAATTTTGGGGGTAGAAGCTATCATTACTTAACTTACATTGCCCCATAACTCTCCCTTCATTTCTCTAGCAATGAAGAAGTCTGATTCTGGTGAGATGCCGGGGAGAAAAGTGCCACCCCAGAAGCCGAAGCGGAGCCCAAGCACTCAGCTGTCCTTTGATCCCCCACCCCCTCGAGTCCCGCCGCCGGCTACACCCCTGCCATTCCAGAGCGCAGAGCCGTCTCCCCACGGTGAGGGCGGGGAAGACGAGCCTGTCTACATTGAGATGGTGGGTCAGGTTTTCACCCGAGAGACCCCTGGTACACAAACCCCACACCCGCTTACGCCCAGGTATGGCTTTTATCATTATTATTATGTTTACTAATAATGATGATGATTTATTTTAGTTAAATAAATTAACAAAGCACACTTTACTATTTTTTAATAAGTAAAAATAAACATAAATGGTAAATTCAGAGGACTTTGAAACAATGATTATGAAGTCAACAGCTTACTGTTCTTTGTTTTATTATTCTGCGATTTCTTTGTAGCTTTTTCATGGGTTGCAGTTTCCAAGCATTTAATCAAGTATGATTTTTACTTTTAAATTAATGGTGGAATATTGAGAAAAACTGCCACAAATGATGTTACAAAGGTGCCCCTCATAGACATCACATACGTATGAGGAATACCATAGAAATGGCCTAGTAACACCTTAACAACCCCAAATATCAAAGCAGCAGCCTAGCAATGCCTTAGCGACCAGCTGGGATTCCATCGCAATAGGCTAGTAACACCTTAACAACCCCCAGATTCCATAGCAGCAGCCTAGCAATGCCTTAGCGACCACCTGGGATTCCACAGCAATGGCCTAGTAACACATTAGACACCACCTGGAATACCATAGCAACAACCTAAAAAAATCTGAGCATCTACATTAAATTCCATAAGGCACTAGCAAAACCCTATTCACTACCTGGGACAACATAACAACAGTCTAGCAACCACTTGGGATAGTCCAGCAACAGCCTAGTAACACGTCAAAACCACCTGGGATTTCATATCAATGGCTTTGTCAAGTTTTTCTTTTTAACTTCCTATTACTCTTGTTGTTGTTGTTGCTGTTGTTGTTATTAAATGCTGATAACATGAAATTTCATGTTCTCACCCAGTGCCACCACGCCTGACTCCGATTCAGATCAAGGCGAGGCCATTTATGAGGAGATGAAGTATCCTGTGGCTGAGGATTCGGCTCGGGACGCCCAGCGCCGCCTGCCGCCCAAACACAAGTCAGCCAAAGCCTACCACTCTTCCTCCATTAGCTCTTCTTCAGCATCTTCTTCCCTCCCTCGCCCCTCGTCCTCCTCTCCCTCCTGCTCTTCTTCCCATTCCAAACCCAAAGCTGCTGTCTCCATCTCTCACTCTTCCCCTCTCCCTTCCTCCTCTTCTGCCTCCTCCACGCCTGTGCCCCCACAGCCCCTTTCTGCCTCACCCCACCCGCCCCGCGCCCCCACCCCATTCCTCCTACCCGGCACCAAGTCCGAATCGGAGATTGGCAGCACCAGCAAGATCCCGGCACCGTTCCCAAATCTGCTGCAGCACAAACCACCTCTGCTGGCCTTCCCTCAGCCCGCTGCTGCCTCTAGTGGCATTTCAGCGCAGCACAAGAGCAGTTCAGCCAAATCGGGGAGCTCCAGTGGTCAGGCACCATCAAGCCTGCCTCCAACTACTAGCACGTCCAGCTCCAGCTCCAAGGACACATCCGGAGGTGAAAAGGAGAGAGAGAAGGACAGGAAAGACGGTCAGTTAGGTCCAGCGCCGGGCCTTAGAGCAAGGAGCCACTCCACTCCTCTGCCTCCGTCCTCCAAATCTTCCTCGCCCTACTCGCATCATCATCACCACCACCACCCTCATCACCGGCCGTCGCACTACCATCACTACCGGAAACCTGAGAAAGAGTCATCAAAAGCAAGAGAAGTACGTTTGCATGATATGTTGTTTGTAAAACATTATCACAATATTTGACCTTTGTGATGCTGATATGACAAGAACATGAGCACAATAACAGATCACTCAGTTTAACAAATCACATGTGTTGTTACGTGTCCTTTCTCCACTCTCCTTCAGGGTTCTGGTTGTCAAGATGTAATCATGGGTGGGTCATGGAAAGACCGTACGAATAACATAACAGTAGCTAGATAACTAGATACCTAACAGATAATGTGCTAAGTAGCTAGCCACATAACTAACATACTTTTGCACTTAATCAGCAAGTTAATTAATGTTACGTGATGTAATTTAAATATGATGGCTGTTTAAGTCATCCGTTTAAGTCTGAATAACCACAACTTTAGCAAGACTAGCACTAACATTAAGTTACCGATAGCATGGTAGAGATAACAGATAACAGTCTTGTGGCTATCTAACCTAGCTAGCTGCAAGATTAGCTAGACGAACAAAACTGCTACCTAACCAGCAAGTTAGCTAAGAAAAATATTCGGAACTGTTCCCTGAGTTTGTGCCAACGTCACAGCATGACACTGTACTGTATAATGCTACATGACACCTACATAAACCTTTGATGATTACTGACATAAACGTACATTAACATTTTTAAAGCTTTATTCCAGGCACAGTCATTATAAAGGTGTGAAGAGAGTACTATGACAACTGATACTTGTTGGAATAAGCCTTTATAAGTGTTCATATAACTATATGTTATTTGTCATTAAAGGCTTATGTAGGTGTCAGCCTTAGGAACACTGCCCAACAGTAAAGGGATACCTTTAAATGTCTTCTTTACTCTTAGCCACTTGTATCTGCACTTGCATTGGTGTTGCTCTTTAATGAATCAAGATGTCCATGTGATTCGTATTCAGTCAAAATAATGCATCTTTAATAGTGTCAAGTCAAGGGTTCACCAATACGTTGTCATATTATCATATTGTAAGGTATATCACAGTTGTAGTATGTGAGACTACAATGTTTTGTCTGTATTGCGCAGGCCTACCGAGAAGGAGGCCCCTCACAGTCCTCAGCTCAGACCCAGACGCAGGCCAAGGAGGGCAAGTCTGTCAGTTTCCTGCTCAAGTCAGACAAATTGGAGAGAGAGAGGGACCGGGAGAGGGACAGAGACAGAGACAGGGACACACCGGAGTCCATCCAGGCTGATTCAGCCACACACACGTCCCATACCGGCACTAGCACCACGCCAACCCCCAGCCTTCCTCTTGCAGCATCGTCCTCCTCATCATCGGTAACGCCATCCACCTCTTCCTGCTCCCAGAGGCCGCATTCTCGGCCCCACCTGCAGCGCTCCCACACCCCTCACCTACCCGCCTACAAGCCACCACCGTCTGACAGCCCCCTGCTCTGGACCTACCCCTCTGTGGGCTTCCGGCGGCCCCCAGCCTATGACAGCCTGCGTGGTGGTCCGCAGCTTCCCACTCTGCAGCAGCCAGATGGCGGGGCCAAGGGCGTAGCTGCAGCCACACAGGCCCATCAGCAAGTCAAGGCAGGGTTTCTGCCGTGGGACAGCAGTCTGAGCATCGATGAGCAGGCCTACTGGCCCATGCACAGGAAACTGTCCTTCAGCCACAGCAGCAGAGAATCAGAGAGTAAGAGATATGAGAGATCTGTATTCATATGTTTGTTAGTCTCAGATCTTTTGGCATTTATTTATTTCCATAAGACAGTGGGATTTTGTCATGAGCTGCTCATTGTCGCGGATCTATCCAGGTAAAAGACTGTGTAGTGTTTGAGCCTCACCTGTAATCACTCGTAGTTACAGGGAACCAGGTGTGGTGTCAAGCACTTCTAAGATTTTGAATGTTGTGTAGTGTCCAATAGACATTACACATTCATCCCTCTGAGCTGCAGTGTAAGCACTTTAATACGCAGGGAAAACAAGAAGTCGTATTTTTCATTCTTAATTTTAGTTTAATGTTTAGCCTTCATGAAGATGTTTTACACAGTCGTTTTTTAGTGATGAAAACTGCGGAAATAATAAGTCAGATGTGCTTTTGATTTTGACTCTGAACATAAAAGTCATCATTTTTTTTACACTGTAAAAATGGTTCAGTTAAAAAGTAAGTTTAAATTCATTCAGCTTCTGATAGTAAGTTAACAGACTTTTTTTTACCTTGAAATGCTGAATCATTTTTTACAGTGCAGACAAGGTGACCTAAAGACACAGACACTGGCTGTTAGTCCATTCTGGAATGAAAAAAAAAGTAACTCTCACAGGAGCTCTAAAGACCTGATCGAGGCTCTACAGCAGCGCTCTGTATGTGTGGAGTTTAAGGTTCTGCTTCAGGTTCTGGTCTGATCTTTGGGTACTAACAGAACAAACTACAGGAGCAACCATGAGCACTGAAGTGAAATATGGCATTAGCATTAATGTGTTTTCAATGACTTTTTTGTTCCTTTGGTGTGGCCTAATGGGTTTGTAGCCCCTCTGGCAGAAATGGAAATTGTCCTAGATATGTTGAAAATGTAGCTATCAAATAACTGTAGCGTTAAATAATCAAAGTGGTGATTTTTTTGCTAATTGTGTCCCAATTTATTGATTTCCCTTGCACAGATTGATGAATTTCCTGTGCTAACACACCAGCTAAACCTGTTTAAACCTAACTATCAAATCGAAGTAGGTGTGTTTGAGCAGGAGAATCACCAAACTATACAGGAATTCAGCCCCTCGCCACTCTTATAGGGCTACAAACTGTTTCCGTCCTTCTGAAATACAGCAGGGATGCAAAACTGCAGTGGCAGAGAGCCGTAGCAACAGCAAGTGCTTTAGGACTTCCCCAGACTGAACGCACACCTGACTCTGCTAATGAAGTCCTCGATAATGAACTGATGAGTTGAGTCAGGTTTGTTAACGCTGAAGGGCTGAAACATGCAGCTCTGTAATCCTTGTTTGTCAGTTTGACAATGAAACAAAGAGAAAAATCGCAAGTGAAAAATCAAACAGCTTAATGAAAAATATAAATCCGAAACAAAAACAAATGTCTATTACTGTGTAATTATTGTGATTAAATATAATTATGTTTAAGTAGCGCAGCAAAACAACACGATTGCCGTATTTCTAAGGTTAAACCAATGTGGAGTGTTGCTTTCCTGACATTTTTGGTCTGTTTTTTGGAAACAACCTCTTAATCAAGAACATTCTGTTTCTCTCTCTCTCTCTCTCTCTCTCTCTGTATCTCTCTCTCTCTCTCTGTATCTCTCTCTCTCTGTATCTCTCTCTCTCTCTCTCTCTCTCTCTCTCTCTGTATCTCTCTCTCTCTGTATCTCTCTCTCTCTCTCTCTCTCTCTCTCTCTGTATCTCTCTCTCTCTCTGTATCTCTCTCTCTCTGTATCTCTCTCTCTCTCTCTCTCTCTCTCTCTCTGTATCTCTCTCTCTCTGTATCTCTCTCTCTCTCTCTGTATCTCTCTCTCTCTCTCTGTATCTCTCTCTCTCTGTATCTCTCTCTCTCTCTGTATCTCTCTCTCTCTCTGTATCTCTCTCTCTCTGTATCTCTCTCTCTCTCTCTCTATCTCTCTCTCTCTCTCTGTAGAGGAGGACGGTCGTGTGTGGAACGGCAGCACTGACGCTCTGTTGAGAAGAGACAGAGATGACATTGGGGGTGGAGTCCGGGGCACAGGGCACTCTGGGATACCCGTGCGGGCATCAAGCAGAATCGGGCACAGCGAGAGCCTGGCAGGGGCAGACGGACCCCCAGGGTTCAGGGCCCTGCCCCGAGCAGGACTGCCCCTGCCCTGCCAAACCTTCCCCGCCTGCCGAAACGGAGGTGAGCTCACTTTACCAGCCGCATCCGCCTGCACTTCCCCTTCAACACATGAAATCTCCACATAGCCCTGTTCTAATAATGATCTTCAGAGCACTTCATTGGTAGCACTCCATTTTAAAAGTCCCATATCCTACATTTGTCTTATGTTTTTTTATTTATTTATTTATCTTTTCTTATTTTTCATTTATGTCATTGGTTTTGTGTATCAGAAACAGTCCTAATTCATTTTACAGGACCATTTTCCCATCTCTCTTTATCCTTAAACTGGCTTTTTTGTTGCTGTGCCTTTAAGACTGGCATATGTGAATAAGCTTTGTTCTGATTGGCTGCACTGTATGGTCTCTCACTCAGAACTGAGACACTCCTGTTAATTTCAGCATCCATTGGCAAAGCCAAATTGCTGTAGGTTGAATAGATGGATGCGTGTAAATGTGTTGGTTTTCGTGACATCACAGAAGCAATGAATTCAGATGGGCTGTTTTGGCAGCTTTATTTCAGTACCTGGACTGTATGGACTGGTACATTTTGACACATTAACAATGTTTACATTTTACATCAAACTCTTTATTTCAAGAAAGTGAGGAACATTAAGTTCTACATGATATGGGCTCTTTAGGGAGCACACATTGGGGTTTATTAAGGTCTTGTTCTTTGTTCAGTGAATCCCAAATTAGACATTTCTAAATAGTCCATTCACTATGCATTAATCTTTATAATTAATGATCTGTATTACTACAAAACTGGAGCTCTGTTAGCTGTAATAACGTACAGTAAAGAAAGTTAAGACATCTCTATGCATATTATTGAGAATGAAGAAATCACCTAAATTCACATCTTGTTAGTCTATAAATGTCAGCACTGATTGATGCCTTTAGGTTCAAGGATGTGTCGAGTGACATCTGGAGCTTATTGCATTTGAGCTTATAAGAGTTTAATGAGTCACTAATGCTTTGTGCAGTTATAGGACCGTTGACTGCCAAAAAATTCAGATCTCGCTTCACTTCCAAATGAGCCCTGGTTCAGACTGTATTAATACAGTTAACATTTTTACAGGGATTTTACATCAGGGCGTGCTTTTCTCTTCTAGTAGGATGTCATCATTGTTCATTTGCATAATCTGCCTGTTTTAACATTTGACCCTTCACAGACGCTGAAATCATACCTGCAGCACATATGGCGATGACATGCTTTTGACTTTGGCACTCAGATCATGAAACATAGTTTTTGTCCAGGTGTCAGCAGCCTGATTGGATTGTCAGTTTGAATTTAACCAATCAAAAAGAAGCGGATATCAAGTGAGGTTTATTATTATTGCATTGACTTCACTTATCCAGGGGTCGGCAACATGCGGCTCTTTTACTGCCCTGTTGCGGCTTCGCAGGAGAATTAGATTTTAGATGAATATCAATCATTTGAAGATGAATGGACTTATTTGCACTTACAGCACTCAGCTGGTTTACTGATACGTTTAATCTGCAATGAGAAACTGACCACCGTTTGTCATTTGCCAGCTTCTTGTTCAGATTTTTTCATTCCACCTTAAATAGTGCAGCAGCTCTGGTGCTTCAAGCACCATTTAAGGTGGTACAGGAAAACTCTAACAAGTAGCTGGCAAATCAGAAGCTGACTTCAGCCTCATAAAACGTCAAACATTCAGAGACATTTTACAAGAAAGTTTTCTGCTGGAGATGCAAGAAAAGTGGCTATAGCGGCGCTAAAGCTTAGAGCAAAGTGAGTCTGCAATTTCATTTATATTAGATTTTTAGCCTACACTAGTCCTACTGAGACATGTTTACAGCCAAGACGGTACAATAGGCATAAAATGTCGTGGCTCCCAAGGTGGTTTTATTTTTTATGAAAGGACAAAATGTTTCTTCTTAACATTTGGATTGCCGACCCCTGACATAGACATTAAATGTCTCTGCTCATTGTGTCCACTGAGAGTAAGAGTGCTTGTATTCTTGTCAGGTTTCTGAACCAACAGACAAACACCTACGTGTATTATTTGGTGCACTTGATCCGTTGCCGTGTGAAACCACATGAAAAAGATACAGTATCACAAAAACCCAAACTCTGGTTCGAAGACAAACTAGCTGTGAAAACTGCCTGAACAGCACTTTAGAGTATGGAGCACATGTTAAAGTATGAGCAACCCATTAAACTCTTACCAACTCTTAAGTAACAAAGTGGAATAAAATAAATCACCTTGTCACTTTTTCACACTTAGTTATTTGTGTAACACCTTCTAAAGAAAGTGCTTATTGTACATTATTATAACTAATAACGCAGTGATTTCCATATAATAGACCTTCAGTTATGTACTAACACAGGAGATTTTACTGCATGATGAAAAAATCATTTGGTAGTGTTTAATTTGGGCTTTGCTGAGCGAAGAACATTTTCATTAATCCCCAATATAACCTTACAAAACCTCCTCCTATCTACAAACTCACATTTGTAGTAGTTGCTGGGTAATAAGGCTTATATTAATAACTGAGCAATGAGGCCAGTAATTTAAGGGGTAACTAAAAAAATCTCATCCTTTTGTGTGTTCTAGTACATTTTCAATATGGTGAATGAAAAATAGCTAAGGGCTGGAGTACTTGCCTCACAGCTTTGCTGGTCTTAAAAATGTGTGTAAAGAACAGAATTAGACTTGAATAAATGTGTTATTTTCTCCCTTGGGCAAGAAAACTGGTCTTAGAAAGCAGACCAGGGAACTGTGAGTTGATGCAGACACCATGCAAATTCCACTAAAGAGAAGGTGTTTTTATAGCTCATTATGCAAAGTGTAAGGTTATTAATGCATTACATGGTTCCACTGAACCTGGGGCACAGAACTTAAAGGATGTTCATTCATTCCTTGACACTATAGTTTAGAATAAACTGAAGTGTGTGTGTGTGTGTGTGTGTGTGTGTGTGTGTGTGTGTGTGTGTGTGTGTGTGTGTGTGTGTGTGTGTGTGTTTACAACGTGCAGAGCTGGGCCGATTGGGTAGATCGTCCTCCACATCAGGAGTGAAGCAGGCTGGAGGAGACGTTCAGAGACAGAGCAGCCTGCCGGCCAGAGAGGCTCTCAGTCAGGTAACTGTTACTGTTACTGGTTGCTCTAAAGGCCACTACACACCAGTGTCACATACCATGTAGTGCTGCACCACTATGCACAAAGTGTCACAGTGAGAGCGCTGATAAACATCAAGCTCAAGTTCATTTAACTCTTCTTGTATAGATTTGTTCCAAATTCCTTAACAACACTTTACAAACTCACTATTTGCGGTGGCCTTTTTCTGTTCTTATTACAGTTAATAACTCTGTTTCTGCTACTGTCATGGCATTTTCCACCAGGCAGTGGAGTAAACTGTGGCTACAAATCCATGATCACGCATTTTGTCATCTTTTCTATTGGATTTAGTCTTTGCATTGGGGTACTAAACGAACTGAAACATGGGTGGAGCTAGTAATGATGCAACACATTCATGGGTCAAACGCAACCAGAGTCAGATGACCACAATGATGTGGTGAGATTTATGTTTGGATTTGTAACCCTATTGTGCTGTAATGTGGAAAATGCCGTGAGTCTTACTGGCACTGTTAGTGTTGCTAACATTTACTTATATGAATAAGAGTATCCAGCTAAATAATTTGAAATGCCAAAAACAAACTGAATCATGCTTCTTGTGCAAATTAGCACATTCCAATAAAATGTCCGGTTAAACTAATAAGCAGGTATCGTCCAGTAAATGGTATATTACCCAGGCAGGGATAATAAGTAAAATGAGCTGATGTATGTGATTTGAATGTACTAGCCCCTCTGCAGTATTTGATGTGATTAAGCTGTGCTGCTTTAATTGGATTATTCTGTCGGAGACGCTGCTAACGATGCATGTGTGATTACGGCTGGCATTTATGGTATGTGGCATCAGTATGTGTAATGAGGGTAATGGGAGTTAAATGCAGGAGGCGATGGTATTGGCTGGTAAAGGGCCTGAGCCTCCAGCGTCCCCACCCAAACGCGGCTGCAGAGGAGATGAGCCGCGCGAGAGTGTGTGCACGTGCAGCTGCGGGGTCACCGAGTCCAAACAGAACGAGAGAGGCATACAGAGACGGAGAGTGAGACAGAGGCTGCAGTGAAAGGGAGGGAAGAAGAGAGGGAGGGAAGGAAAGAAGGAAGAGAAAGGGAGAAAGAGAAGAGAGAGAGAGATTGAGGAGAGAGAGAGAGAGAGAGAGAGAGAGGAGGAGGAGGGAGAAAAAAGAGAAAGGGAGAAAAAGAGAGAGAGAGAGAGAGAGAGAGAGAAGGAAAAGAGGGAGAGAGAAAGTGGCAGAAAGTAGAAGCAGAAGAGAAAAGGGTTGTAGTGACTGTTACAGATGATTAAACAGACCTGAGTTGCAAACTCTCTGTCTTCCGCTCCCTTCCTCTCTCTCTCTCTCTCTCTCCCTCCCTCTCTCTCTCTCTCTCTCTCTGATATCTGTGTGGTTCAGTCAGTCTGATGTATGTGAATGTGAGTGTAGTGGTACAGTAGCTCTGCCTGGTGTTTGAGCTGCTTTGCTACAGTTCTGCTCTCTTGTCTGCTTTTCATGTGCCGCCGTCTCTTGGCAGAAACTCAAATGCTGATGCAGTCAGTGTGTGTGTGTGTGTGTGTGTGTGTGTGTGTGTGTGTGTGTGTGTGTGTGTGGTATGTGCGTGTATGTGCGCGTTTGTGTGTGTGTGCGCGTGTGGTGTGTGAGTGTATGTGCGCGCGCGTGTGT
Source organism: Pygocentrus nattereri (assembly GCF_015220715.1). Taxonomy (NCBI): domain Eukaryota; kingdom Metazoa; phylum Chordata; class Actinopteri; order Characiformes; family Serrasalmidae; genus Pygocentrus; species Pygocentrus nattereri. Next base: position 27,105,674 of record NC_051233.1, read on the forward strand.
GTGTGGTGTGTGCGTGTGTGTGTGGTGTGTGCGTGTATGTGCGCACGTGTGTGTGTGTATGTGCGCGTGTGTATGTGTGTGTGTATGTGTGTGTGTGTGTGGTGTGTGCGTGTATGTGCGCGCGTGTGTGTGTGTATGTGTGTGTGTATGTGTGTGTGTGTGTGGTGTGTGCGTGTATGTGCGCGCGTGTGTGTGTGTATGTGTGTGCTGCAGTGACGGACTCTGTGTGCTGATTTGACCTTCCCTCTTGCAGCAGGAGGGGTTGGGAGGGGGTAGCTGTGCAATAATACCATCTGCTGGCTGTACAGGAAACAGCAACAGTCTCTTCTGTGTGTTCTGTGCTTTTTGCAGGTCTTTAAAGTTTTAAGTTTTATGTTTCAGTGCCATGAAACTGAAAGCAAACATCCAAAGGTCACAGAAAAATCGTGTTTTCATCTTTCAAATTAGCCTCAAAACATGTTGAGCTATTCAAGTCACTTACATGGCTGTAACGTGGGGGCTGAGGCAGGTTGCAAATATGAAGAGGCTTTATTAGGGGGAACCAGGAGACAAAGCGAGGGTCAAAACAGAGAAACAGTACAAAGAAAAAGACTTAGGACTAATAAATAAAATAATAATAATAAATAAAAGGAATAATAACACTGAGACTTTGCAGACACAACACCAACAAAGGGGTCTATAAAAAGGACATAATGAGTCAAGGATCACTTGAAGGTGTGCAAGTGGGCAGAGCCAGGCATACATTCAGATGTAGGTTATTTTTCCACTCATGTAGCCACAACAAAATGCACTTTTTAGAGTAACATTTTAGCGAATAAGATAAAGGCCACTAATTGCAATTGACTACACAAAATCCTGCATTGAATTATAATTAATTGACAGCCCTAATAAATAAAAATACATTAGTCCATACATAAATACATGAATTCTATCCATCATAGAGTGTCAGAAACCACATAGTCTGTTGGACAGAGTTTGAAGCTAGTGTGTGATCATTTTGGCATGCAGTGCTTATTGGTGAGGTATAATCTTCCATTACCTGTTAGCTACTTTAGCCTCGCAGCTCCACTGCAAATCTAAAAAGCAAATTTAAGGCTCCAAACATGGCTTGTAGAGATATAACAGTACAACATATTGTGTCTCAAATTATTGTGTAGCATTGTATCATATTGCTTTGCTTTATCATTACTCTGCATTGTGTTCTTCATTGGGACACTATAAGGCACAGTGTTTGTTTCAGAAGTACTTGTATAATGTTCAGTGCTCTAATAATTTGTTAAATAATATTAAATAATAAATTGTAAATGGAACTGTAACAGATTATTGTGAAGCACCTTCTTTAGCCACTCCTTATATTTTGCTGTTTTGAAAACTTTAGCGACTTTAGACATGCTGTATAGTATCACATTTGTGAATCGGTACATCCTTAATATCTTGGCTGATCGACTACATTTGGTTTAAAGGAGAGTTTCTGTTAATTAGATTTTTCACCAAACTATCACTTTAAGTGTCAATTTTCAAGAACCTTCTTCTCTTTATTGTGTACATTTTTTAGCTATAACTTGTCCTTCTCTCTTTCTTTCTCTCTCCAGCTTCATGCGCTCTCTCAGGCTCCCTGCAGTCCCTCCCTGGCCCGTCCTCAGATGCAGACACAGCAGCAGCAGGCTCAGGCTCAGGCTCAGTTCCACCTGCAGCAGCTCCAGCAGCACCACCTGCAGCTGCAATTCCAGCAGCTGGCCCAGCTTGCAGCGCAGGCACAGCCTCCAGCCACCGGGGGCAGCGGTCCCGGTGTGCCGGCCCAGCGCGATGGCAAACTGCTGGAGGTGATAGAGAGGAAGCGGTGCTTGTGCAAGGAAATTAAAGCCCACCGGCGGCCTGATAAGAGCCTGTGTAAACAGGACAGCATGCCCATCCTCCCCAGCTGGAGGAAAACACCTGAACCGCGAAAGACGGGCACTCCGCCCTGCCAAAGACCGCAGGCCGTGGTGTGGGACACGGCCATCTGACAGAGAGAGAGAGGAGGGTGGCACGGAGGAAGGGAAGAGTGCAGGATGCCATAGGGACATTGCGTGTCTGTGAGGGAGATCAGTAGGCTACATTCACATTACAAGTGACACAAATCTGATGTTTTTTGCCTAAACACAGATCTGATTCTTTCAAAAACTGGAAACATATCTCATATGTGGCAACTGCAATGTAACCAGATCATTTGTTTTCCTTATTTTTAAAGCACCATTCTTAAAGGGAAATTCTGCGAATTTGGAAATCTCCACAATTAGGTTAAGATAAGCAAATGCATTCAGATTGATTTGGTGTAAAATACTCTGTTCTAGAGAAACTTACAGAGTGAAATTTGTCCATGGTGGTACCAGATGTCTGAAGAGTTTAATGTCTCTAAAAGCTCCGTCAAAGAAAGTTGTTAAATGAAATGGCTATAAATACACCTGACCCCTGAGACCCCTGAGACATTGTTTTATGATGAAGTTTTGGTCTAAAATGAATTTTTTAAAAGCCGTTCATGGCGGAAAGGAACTTGTAGAGTGTTGTGAGGCAAAATAGAGCACTTATTTTTTCAGCTTTATCATTATTTTGCCATCATCACCGTAATATCTATCCTTTCAGGAGAAAGTAGGTTCACTGGCTGTTTTGGATAGTAAATCTTCTTCTTCTTTCGGCTGCTCCCTTTAGGGGTCGCCACAGCGGATCATCTGCCTCCATCTTGCCATATCCACTGCCTCCTCTACTTTCACACCAACCATCTCCATGTCCACCTTCACTACATCCATAAACCTTCTCTGAGGTCTACCTCTTCTCCTTCTACCCGGCAGCTCCATCTCCAACATTCTTTGCCCAATATATCCACTATTCCTCCTCAACACATGTCCAAACCATCTCAACCTGGCCTCTCTGGCTTTATCTCCAACTGCTCCACCTTCATTGTCCCTCTGATCTGCTCATTTCTAAGCTTGTCCAGCCTTGTCACTCCCAACGAAAATCTCAGCATCTTCATTGCTACCAAATCCAGCTCAGCCTCCTGTCTTTTAGACAGAGCCACAGTCTCCAAACCATACATCATAGCATCATTTTGTAAACCTTCCCTTTCACTCTTGCTGCTATCCTTCTGTCACACATCAGCCCTGACACCCGTCTCCACCCACTCCATCCTGCCTGCACCCTCTTCTTCACCTCTTTTCTACACGGTCCATTGCTCTGGATGGTTGACCCAAGATATTTGAAGTCATCCACCTTTACGACCTCTACTCCTTGCATCTTCACTTTTCCACCTGCCTCCCTCTCATTCACACACATGTATTCCATCTTGTCTCTACTGACCTTCATTCCTCTCCTCTCGATTGCAAACCTCTACCTCTCCAGATTCTCTCCCACCTGCTCTCTACTCTCACCACAGATTACAATGTCATCTGCAAACATCATGGTCCATGGAGCCTCCTGCCTGACCTCATCTGTCAACCTGTCCATCACCATTGCAAACAAGAAGGGGCTCAAAGCTGATCCCTGATGTAACCCTACCTTCACCTTGAATCCATTTGTCACTCCAACTGCACACCTCACCACTGTCTCACTATCCTCATACATGTCCTGCACCACCCTAACATACTTTTCAGCTACACCTGACTTCCTCATACAGTACCACAGTTCCTGTCTTGGCACCCTATCATATGCCTTCTCTAGATCCACAAAGACACAATGTAGCTCCTTCTGACCTTCTCTGTAATTCTCTACGAACACAGTGCAAAAATTGCACCTGTGGTACTCTTTCTGGGCATGAAACCAAACTGCTGCTCACTGATCTGGACCTCTCGCCTTAGCCTTGCTTCAACAACTCTTTCCCATACCTTCATGGTGTGGCTCATCAACTTTATACCTCTGTAGTTACTGCAGCTCTGCACATCACCCTTGTTCTTAAAAATGGGGACCAGTACACTGCTTCTCCACTCATCAGGCCTGAGCCTTTGTCTTTGCCACCATTCTTTTCACTATGCAGCTAGCCTCACAGTACTCCTGCCTACTTCCTTCATCTCTCTGGTTATCCCACTTTTTCTTAGCTGCCTTCTTCTTCTATACTCTCCTGGACTTCCTCATTCCACCACCAACTTTCCTTGTCTTCTTTCCTCTGACCAGACGAAACACCCAACACATTTTTGCCAGTTTCTTTCACCACCTTAGCTGTAGTTTCCCAGTCCTCAGGTAGCTCCTCACTGCCTCCAAGGGCCTGTTTCAATTTTTCCCTGAACTGCCTGCAACCATCCTCCTCCTTCAGCTTCCACCATCTAATCTTTGGCTCTGTCTTCACTCTCTTCCTCTTCTTTGTTTCTAATCTCATTCTACAGACAACCACCCTATGCTGCCTTGCTACACTTTCCCCTGGTACCACTTTACAATCTCCAATCTTCTTTAGGTGGCATCTCCTGCTAAGGATATAATCCACCTGTGTGCACCTCCCTCCACTCTTGTATGTCACCCTGTGTTCTTCCCTCTTCTGAAAATATGTGTTCACCACAGCCATTTCCATTCTCTTTGCAAAATCTACAACCATCACTAATCTCTCCTCTCTAGGGACACCATCTACCACTTCATCCATCTTACTCCAAAATTCCTCTTTCTCCTCTAACTGACAACCAACCTGTGGTGCATATGAACTAACCACATTCAAAATCACACCATCAACCTCCAACTTCAGGCTCATGATCCTGTCTGACACTCTCTTTACATCCAGAACACTTTTCACAAGCTGTTCCTTTAGGATTATCCCTACTCCATTTCTCTTCCTCTCTACACCATGATAGAACAGTTTGAATCCACCTCCAATGTTCCTGGCCTTGCTTCCTTTCCATCTGGTCTCCTGAACACACAGAATATCTACCTTCCTTCTCTCCATCATGTCTGCAAGCTCTCTGCCTTTACCAGTCATTGTCCCTATGTAGAGTCCCTACTCTAACCTCCACACTCATGCCTTTCCTTCTCTCTCGCTGCCTTCTAACCTGCCTTCCTCCTCTCCTCTTTGATGGTCTTCGACCTACAGTAGTCCAATTTCCACCGGCACCCTGCTGGTCAACAGCACCGGAGGCGGTCATTGTTAAACTGGGCCTCGACCGATCCGGTATAGCAATCAAATTTATGATCCGCATGATAGTTTTGGCACAAGTTTGATGCCGGATGCCCTTCCTGATGCAACCCTCACCATTTATCCAGGCTTGGGACCGGCACCAGAAGTACACAAAGTACACCCTAATGGCTGGTTTCTGTTTTGGATAGCAAATAAAATGGCTAAATTTTGATTGATGACATCCTGGTTTCTATAACCACCACTGTAAGGTAGTAAGTTTCTCTAGAACGTAGCATTTCACATCAAACCACTCTGATTGATTATTTTTACATATCAACCACTGAATTACGCAGAAATAAAAAAATCCCTTTAAAGACCTACCACTTAAATAGTCTAATGCACAAAAGAGATACCTATTACAAGAGTGTTCATATATATATATACTAATAACGTGCCCATGAGATATAATACCTTATGATGTTACATTTATCTGTAGAGATTATTTAATTAACAATATTAAGCTTAACACGAATGGCCTTACTATGTTTCAGTGACATTGCAAATTAGCTACCTGATGTTAGCTAACATTAAGGTTGTCTACCATGCAATTATGGCTAGCTAGCATGGCTGATCATGTGAACCTTTAGAGCTCCATCAAAGCTCTGGTCAAATGCAGTATTGTCTGAAGTAATGATGCAGTCATGAAAGAAGCATCTCAATAAATAAACCAAAATAACTCGCTAGCTAGTTTTCTAACTTTAGGTTTCCATTAGCTGACTTTACGGTCAGCTAACAATAGCTTAACACACTTAGCTTGCTAGCTGCAAGCTCCAAAAATGTAACGCTGGACCATTTTGTTTAAAGAAATGGCTTATTATCCCAAAACAGTCGTAGGCCGAAAGATCAGAAGATCTGGTTAATGCAATTCAGAACTGATTTATAAGGCTTGTAATGTGAACGTATGGGTATGAGTACAAATCAGAAGAAAGGAACGGACGGGCGGATGTGCTTTACTGTAAATCTCTGAATCTAGGGACGGGGGGAGGGATAAGAATGTGACATTGTCACACCACGTATTATGTGCCATATAAAGACAGCACACACTTAAACACTCGAGAGATACGCTTCAGTCTGAACTCTCTTTTACCTACCATGCCTCATCCTGACTACTAAGTGAATCACACTGAGTTTACAACCTTTGAAACTGGGGGAAGAAAAAAAAAACGTACTGGACGTCTGACGTGAACGTGTAGAGCTCTGTACATGTATGAACATATCTCAAATAAGTGGAAAATGGAGGGATTGTCAACAGGCCCTGCTGTGGCGAATGAGGGTTCATGCCAGCTTTGAAATAGAGGTTTGGATGGAGGACCTGGAGATGGAGCTAACTTCCTGTTCTACATTCCAGACGAGTGTTTGTGTGCCTGTTTGTGCGTGCGTATGCTATCCTAGACTCTGTGAGGCTACAGGCTTCACACAGCACCATGCTCCTGTTTGTCTGTCGATGTACAATCAGCCGTGTGTTTGCGTGACTGGAATGTAGACCAGAAGAACAGACTTGAGACCGGAGATGTGGAATGTTATAGTACTTTAGACATGCACTTCAACTGAAACCACTAACACAGCCAAGACATGTGCAAAAGTCAAAGACCACCGTTCACTTAATTAAATTGCAGTCAGAGTGGCCATTAAATAATTCATTTTTTGATGTTGGAAAAATTAACATTGAACAGGAAATTACATCATATATATTTTTCAATATTTATGGGTCCACCTTTACGTTTATCCGAGCCTCCAATGTTGCCGGACGATTTGCTTTCAGTTTTTCCAAACCTTAAAAGTTCAGTCTTAGAATTTGGTCGCATCTTCTGCTTTTCATGTCCAAGTATTCCCAAACTCATTCAGAGGTTTACAGGAGCACCTGCAGTTTTTTTCAGATTTGCATCAAGAGTGGAGCTTGATTTTCTCCCCTCTCTCTCAAAGATGAAAGCTTTAAGTGCTGTTTATCTGATGGGGACCGTTTTGGTGGTCCACCAGGTCGGGCAGGTGGTTGTTAGGAGGCTCTATTTTCTCTATCTTTTAAGAATTTTTTGAACTTCAGTTTTGGAAACTCTTGTTTCTCTCTTTAGGTGAGTAGGTTATATTATATCTAATCTACTCAGATATAAAGGACTCTGACTTTTGCACAGTAATGTATTGCCAAATTAAAACACACATACATGCAGACAGCACACTTTCATGGATCAAGGTGTGTAGTGCTGGTGTAGTTTGTACATGAGTGAATAATCGGTCCCTCGTCATATCAGTATTGATTTTCGAGTGATTGAGTGTCAAGGAGACTAGTCTGTGGATGCAGCTTGTTGGGGTAATACTACCTAAACGTTTGCCTGTCTTTAACTTGGAGAAATAGACAGATTTTCTCTCACACTTTATATGACTTTTGTAGCAATACGCCTCTGTAAATGCAGGAGTCTGTTCGTCCCCATAACAGACCGCCACAAGCCGAGAAATAAAAAACATCCTGACTAACATCGCATAGGGAAAAAGAGCTTCATCACATCACACACGGTGAACAGAACAAGCAGGATCATCCGTTTTTGATGACAGCAACCAGTAAGATCCCAGAAAAGAGCGTCGTCGCTCAGCGTATTGATGACATTGATAACATGAAGAGAAACTGAGGTTAGGCTTTAAACAAGGGCCGGCGCACGCGTACGCAAGGCAGACCAGCTCTAGCCTCGTATAACCCTGATGAAACATACTGGCCTTCCTCGATTGCAGACTGGCAGTTGGACAACTCCAGCAGTTTGAACATATGGCAATGGGAGCTGAGCACAAATTGTTCTATATTAATTCTAAAATGATTCTTGGTCGTTTTTTACACCCAGCATTACTGAAATGCCTCTTTGGATGGTCAGTGAATATAGACTGACTTGGGTCAACAAGTCTGAGGAAATATTTTTTGGCAAAACAAAATCAAATTTACACAGTTTTCCCTGAGATACTTGATCAGGCTAAGCATGTTTGGTGTCCAAGCTTTGCTTCTTTAGTTGTGGCTTTGTTTATTTGTGCAGCTCTTTAAGGCTGATGCAAGACTATTGGCTGTTTCTGCTGTTGAATTGTCTTCACTCTGTTTATTACATGATTCCTCAGTCCTGTTGTTGTATTTATTTAATATGAAAGAACGTGATCTAACAAAGCCGAAAAATGATCATTTTTTATTTAGGTTCTGTCACTTTTTTGAAGTAGAAAATACATGAATAGGAATGAAGAAACATTTTAACTTTACTCTGATTAAACCTGAATAAGCGTATTTGCGAAAAAAAATCCACCAGTAAAGGGAGCCGTGTGCATCATTTCTACAGTGGTAGAACTCAGAAATGCTTGCGTCATAACTCATAACTCCTTCAGACTTAAAGGAGTTTAAAATTATATCAAAAATTCTCAACACTGATCCACTTAAATGTGCCAGTGTTAGTTAATGGGCTAGTTTTCAACTGTAGTCCCTGAAACCTGATGTTGTCGCCCAGACACATCGAACAGTTCGCCCGCAAAGTTAACATTATGAGAAAGCACACGTTTATAATAATACATCATGTTAAAAAACAGCAGATAAATGGCAAAAAAATTGCATGCAGGCAAGTGCATGGAATAAACTTTGGTAGCACCAGAAAACCCAGCACAGCTAGCGTATTGTCGCTTTGGGAAGAAACCTCATATCTCCAAAATGGTAACTTTATAGGAGAACTTGAAATGAAAGTTAATGGAAAAATATTAATTTCCAGGTCATTTGGGCCAATTTCATTGAAGGTTTGCCATGCAAATGGCAAAATGGGTTTTATTATGCAAAAAAAAAAAATCAAGATTAAGATTTTTTGCAAGACAGCAATAATATGCTATGTTTTGGATGTGGGTGTTCTGGTCAGCAGCAGTGGAAGCTGTAATGATGATCCCCACCAAATCCAGTGGATACATGCTGAGTGACCAGCTAAACCAGTATTGGATCAGCAGTATCAGCATCAGCCCCTCTGTTATCCTCAAATTGCTAACATGTTTTATCCTTGCGGTCAGTCTGACCCCAGCGATATAAATTTAGCAAAAATATATCACCCCCCTGTGGTGTGAGCTATCAGTGGCACTACAGGTATGGTGAGGGAAGTTTTTGAAAAAAATGTGAAATATTGATATTTGTTTTGTTTTATACAACTAAAACTAAATTGACCCCAAAGTAATATCATCATGTTTATTTTACGTTCGCCCATTTGTCCCCTATTAAATTAGGAAACGTCATTAAATATGAAAAAAAATGACAGTCATTTATTTAGAGACACTAAATGGGGTCAAATTGACCCCAAAGATAATAGAAGGGCCAGGCCAGCTAGACTAAGCTTCTTTTTTTAGCTAACATGAATTTAATAACCACCGGTTAGCATCCTGCAGCTTCATCATCATATACTTCAACAACATCATGTCGTTGCACTGTCAAATAGACTTGCTCATGTCGTTTCTGACACTGTATGACATCCTGTTGTCTATAAAAATGCTAAGTGGTGAGTTATAAGGCATGTTTTACTTGTCAGCTACATGAGCTCTAGTGCAAAAGTAAAGAGGCAAACATGTCTTGGCTGATCAACTACATTTGGGCCAATGAGGGAAACTATGTTTGTTTTGTCATCACACTATTCCTTTAAACCCCAGAGCTACATAAAGTAGATGCCCCCATGTTTCAGGCCGGTTTTTACGAGGCTAGACCAGACCTCCACGGATTTCTGGATGGGTCTGCAGGTCTACAACTCTGTATCATACTCAAATCCATGTACATAAGCTAAAGTCGTACTGTCTGTCTTCATTTCAGTGGCAGTGTAGTCACAAGTGTCAGTCATACAGGATTGCCATGGAGATTAGCCTAGTTTAAGGGTGGGGAGGGTTCCATGACAACAGATAGGTTCATATACTCACACACACACGAACACACACACACACACACACACGCGTACACTCTGCCATTCGTATCGAACTCTGACAGACACGCCAAGCTCGATTCTTCTGTTTTCGTTCGGGCAGAGGTTCACCTGTTTGCATCTTGAAGAAGATTCCACCTCACACAGGCTTCTGCTGCTCATCCTGGAGCGGCAGCAGCACTCCTCAAACGAATGCTGGAACTATCCGCACAAAAACGAAAACCAACAAAAAAATATAAATCTAAATCAACCCACACAAAACATGCTGAGGAAAAAATACACAAGAGTTAAAAATTGTAAAATAGATATGTACAACTGTATTGATTATGTAGCAATTATTTCCACTTTCATACTTGTAATCAACAAATATATTGTAGCATATGATGTATAAAAGTACAAGGTGTTTAATTGTTTTATAAAGGAATTTAGTAGTTCTATCTGTGGCAACCTGTCTACACTGTACCAAATGGTTTGGCCCGCAATGAAATGCAAGCCCTCTTACTAAAGGCACAGTCACAGACACACCAACACAGTTTATTCTGCTAGATTTATGCAAGTCCCTTTAAAACAGGTCTACTTTTACTGCTTTTTTACACATTTGTTTATGTACAGGAACCACCAGCCCAGTTCTGTCACTGTTTGGATATTTTGGAATACTTTTGCTGCTATATTGAATTACTACTGCTATTATAAATAGGTTGTCACATTCCTCACTGCTGGTAACACTTCTTCTATTATTCCTCTTCCTTTTTTGCATTTGTTTAGCTTTTTTCTTCCCTTTTTTTTCTGTAGGTCAGACAGGATGGAGTTTGTTCTCACTACCGATGAATGGATCCTTCCGTAACCGTACTATGGCACTCGAGTGGTTTTTAGTTCTTGTTGTGGTTGTATTTTATCGTTGTTGTTATTTTATGAATAGTTAGCACCAACCTGTACAGTTTTCACCTTATCAGCACTACTGAAAAATGTGAAGGTGATGTTGCAGGGTTGCTGTGGTGTTGCCATGGTCTTGACATGATCTCACCATAGTGTCACTTGGGTAGTACCATGGTGCTACAATGGTGTTACTATGGCGTTACCATAGTGCAACAGATGATGTAACCAGGATATTACCATGGTGCTGCTATGGTGTTTCTATTGTGTTACTGTGGTGCTGCTATGGTGATACCATTGTGTTACCATGGTGTTACTATTGTACTACTATGGTTGTTACCATGGTATTACCTGAGTGTTCCCATAGTGCTATTATAGTGTTACTGTGGTATACCATGGTGTCACTTGGGCATTACCATAGTGATACAATGGTGTTACTATGGTGTTACAATGATGCTGCTATGGCTATACCATTGTGTTACCATGGCGTTACTTGGGTGTTAGCATGGTTCTGTTATGGTGTTACCATTGTGTTACCATGGTGTTACTATTGTGCTGCTATGGTTGTTACCATGGTATTACCTGAGTGTTCCCATAGTGCTATTATAGTGTTACTGTGGTATACCATGGTGTCACTTGGGTATTACCATAGTGATACAATGGTGTTACAATGGTGCTGCTATGGCTATACCATTGTGTTACCATGGTGTTACTTGGGTGTTGCCGTGGTCCTGTTATGGCGTTACCATTGTGTTACCGTGGTGTTACCATTGTTCTACTATGGTTTTACCAATGTTGTTACCATGGTATTACCTGAGTGTTACTGTGGTGCTATTATAGTGTTACTATGGTATACCTTGGTGTCACTTGGGTATTGCCATAGTGCTGCAATGGTGTTACTATAGTGTTACCATGGTGCTACAATCGTACTGCTGTTGTGTTACCATGGTGTTACTATGGTGTTACCATGGTATTGGAGTATTATTACCATCATATTGTCATAGTGTTACCTTGGTGCTACCACGGTGTTGCAGTGGTGCACTACAGTGTTACTGTGGTGCTGCCATGGTGTTGCAGTGGTGTTAACATGGTGTTGCCATGGTACATCATAGTGTTACTTTAGTCACTATGGTGTTACCATGGTGTTGCCATAGAGTGTCTGTAGTGTTGCCATGGTGTTACCATAATGTTACCATGGTGTCATTGTGATATCAGCAAGACATGAATGGTGACACCGCAGGACCCAGGAGGCCACTATGAGTACAGTCTTTATCAAACAGAAAGTAGAATCACAGTAGAGGAAGAGGGCTGGTGCAATGCATGCTGGGAGTTCTTAGAGGGGTCTCTCCAACATACCGAAAGGTTGGGCTGTGTCTCAGTCTAAATAAACTGTGCCCAATTTGTACTTCAGATATACTAAGTAATCATCTAGTTGCAATTTATTACAATGAAGGGGTAACTTAAGTATTATTGAGAAAACTAGTTTACAGAAGCTGTCGGCTTTGCGTGTCTACTTAAACGGTGGCCATATTATGAGTGCCATAATATATTGATATGGTAAGATACGATGTACCTTGGAAATCACTGTAGTGCTATATTTGCATTGATATCGTCATGAAATAAATTTTATATGATGAACTGAAGGGTTCTGTGTCTCGACATGTCTTGGCGGGAAAAGAGAGGGGTGGGCGATATGGCAAAAATATGATAACACGGTACTCGAAGACATTTCCATTATACATAGCATGGTTAACAGTTTTCAGTATGTCTGAGGTTTGAAAAGTTAGAACAGGAGAAAACCCAGTAGTGCTACTTTTTTTAAAAGCACTGTCAAAACAAATGAGGACAATGATTTGAAATCTGTACATCTGGTTAGACAGGACTAATCCTGCCCTCCTTGTACTGATATATGCAGTTGGTGGATGATGCCGATTAAGTGCTGATGATCCACAACATGCTCAGAAAAGTACTCTGGTGTATTTTATCACAATATGATGAAACATCATCACACTGTCCATCCCTGCTAACACATGTTGTTTGGCATTTCAAGTGTTTTATCACACAGGCTCTTTGCACTGATTAGTCAGCGTGCTTGTTAACTGATCTTGGCCAGTTGACCCCATTGATCTTCTCTCTGCACACAACACAGTCAAATGTTTAGTGCCGCGTCAGGCACTACAGCCCCATGTGTTTCTTGTGCAACTCCACTGTGAGACAGAAGAGGGCGCCAGTATTATTGTTAGCCAATAAGACAGCGTGCACTAGAATGTACATCTTGTTCCTTCCTTTCTGTGCTTTCCTGTAACCTGACTTGGGACATTGCCCACAGAGATTAGGACTCGGAAAGCTGCTCCTGAATCTGACTGCACACAGAGTTCGTCCCTGTCCTGAATCAGCACAGACTGATGGGTAATCCAGCTCTTCCTTTACTCTTGACTCATGTACATTGAGCTCTAAATTCTGTAGTGGTACACTGTGAGCCTAACAATGACTGCAATATATATATATATATATATATATATATATATATATATATATATATATATATATATATATATATATATTCACACACACATTGGGACTGGAGCCCATCCCAGCAGTCGCTGGGCGGAAGGCAGGATAGGTCGCCGGTCCATCGCAGGGCAGACGTGGCCTATATATGCCCTGCTTTGTACGACTTTATAGCTTGTTTTAATGCTCTTCTTTTATATTAATCCCTTAATTCCAGGTTTATTTCTTAGTTATCTTCTTCAATACTTACTATGATAATACACAAGAGTGAGTAACTGAAGTGTGGGTCCACTTTAGTTAGAGGGATTAATATTACATTTACAGTAAATAATAATGTTCCAGTATGAATCTTAGCAATTATACAAGTGTTGTTGTTATTATTATTATTATTATTATTATTATTATTATTATTATTAAACCTTGTCCAGGTGGAAAGTCCATGTCATATAAGGCCTTGTATTGGAAACTCTTTAATTCCGCTGTCCGTCCAAAACCTCCAACTTATTTTGGTCTTCAGCTATTTTGGTCAATGAAGCGACTGCACTGGAACATCGTAGCGTCACCACGCCATCCGTCTCCTTAGAGTCAGCCGCAGCGCTCATCCTGTGCTCTGATTGGTCGAGCTGAGCGTCAGTTAAGTCCGGCACCCACTGTCTAGCCGCTGTGTGGGGCGGGGCGAGCGCAGCGCACCGGGCTGCTATTGGACGAGAGAGAGAGACAGACAGACAGACAGACAGAGCTTACAGTTACAACTTTTGCAGTTGCTTCAATGTTCAGTTGTTTCATTTCTCTAAAATGTTGAATTCCTTATTTCATCATTTTTAATGTCCCCCAAATGTCGTGGCTATTATTTGTCATGTAAATAAAGCAGACAGAATGAAATGATTTGAAAAAGACAGAAAGAGAGATAAAACAGCAAGAGAATTGTCTGACAGAGAGAAAGAGTGAGTGAGGAAGCAGAGAGAGAGAGAGAAGAAGAGAGAGAGAAGCAGAGAGAGAGAGAGAGAAGCAGAAAGAGAAATAGAAAAAAGAAAGGAAGAAAGAAAGAAAGACGATTGAAAGAGAGAGAGAAGAATTAGGGAGCAAGGAAGAAATTAATGAAAGAAAAAGAGACTGAGAAAGGGAGGATAAAGAAACAGGAAGAAATTGTGAGTATAAGACGAGAGAGAGAGAAGCAGAGAGAGAGAGAAGAAGAGAGAGAAGCAGAGAGAGAAGAGAGAGAAGCAAAGAAAGAGAGAGAGAAGCAGAGAAAGAGAGAGAAGCAGAGAAAGAGAGAGAGAGAAGCGGAGAGAGAGAGAGAAGCAGAGAGAGAAGAGAGAGAGAGAAGCAGAGAGAGAGAGAAGAGAGAGAAGCAGAGAGAGAGAGAAGCAGAGAGAGAAGCAGAGAGAGAGAAGCAGAGAGAGAGAGAGGAGAGAGAAGCAGAGAGAGAGAAGCAGAGAGAGAGAGAGAAGCAGAGAGAGAGAGAGAGAAGCAGAGAGAGTGAGAGAGAGAGAGAAGCAGAGAGAGAGAAGAGAGAGAGAAGCAGAGAGAGAGAGAAGCAGAGAGAGAGAGGAGAGAGAGAGAAGCAGAGAGAGAGAAAAGCAGAGAGAGAGAGAAGCAGAGAGAGAGAGAGAAGCAGAGAGAGAGAGAGAGAGAAGCAGAGAGAGAGAGGAGCAGAGAGAGAGAGAGAGAGAAGCAGAGAGAGAGAGAGAAGCAGAGAGAGAAGCAGAGAGAGAGAGAAGCAGAGAGAGAGAGAGAGAGTGAGAGAGAGAGAGAAGCAGAGAGAGAGAGAGAAGCAGAGAGAGAGAGAGAGAAGCAGAGAGAGAAGCAGAGAGAGAGAAGAGAGAAGCAGAGAGAGAGAGAGAAGCAGAGAGAGAGAGAAGCAGAGAGAGAGAAGAGAGAGAAGCAGAGAGAGAAGCAGAGAGAGAAGCAGAGAGAGAAAGAGTGAGAGAGAGAGAGAGAGAGAAGCAGAGAGAGAGTGAGAGAGAGAGAGAAGCAGAGAGAGAGAGAGAAGCAGAGAGAGAGAGAGTGAGAGAGAGAGAATGAGAGAGTGAGAGAGAAGCAGAGAGAGAGAGAGAGAGAAGCAGTGCGAGAGAGAGAAGCAGAGAGAGAGAGAGAGAGAGAGAGAGCGCGGGGGGGGGGGGTTCTCTTACAGGGTGTTTTACTGCAGTACACCCCCCACCACAGACACACACAGACACACTGCGGATCGCGCTCTCCACCAATCAGAAGAGTTTTGCTCCGGTGACGCGCGCGCCGCTCCGAGAACAACCGGCAACTGGCTTCTTCACCCCATCAGCGCGCGCCTCAGCGGGATTCCTCTGAGCCCCCACAGCTCCTCAGCGCCGCGTTAAAGCCCCTCTCAGTTGCTGCGTCCCAAACAACAGAGCAGAAGACATGGCGAAGGACGACAAGAAGAACGAGTGGAAGGAGTTCTTCTGGAACCCGAGGACCCGCGAGTTCTGCGGCAGGACGGCGAGCAGCTGGGGTACGTCTGCGCCAAGCTGAGCCACACACACCGATCCCGCGCTCATACCCTCGCGCTCAGCGCTCAAACTTTCTCGAGGCTGACGCTTCCAGTTCAGCAGCCTCGCGCGAATTCTCCGCTCCACCTTAAACGGAGCTGCAGAAACAGCCCGGCGCGCGTGCAGGAGGTAGAGTGTGTCTGCTGCACCATTTAAGGTGGAACGGAGAATGGGGTAAGGATATAACTCACACTCTCAGGGTGATTTTATTCAGTTCGTATCTGTGACAGAGTTATTAGCGCTCGTGCGTGTACTGCAGTATTGCATTGCGGTGTTGGCTCGAGCCGGCGTTTTGATTTCCGCGTGCGCGAGAGCTGCAGAGTGACTGCAGCAAACTAAGTAAAATGCTTTCAGGAAAATAAAATAATAACGATTCTCAGCAGAGGCGCCCTGAAGCACGAGGCTCAGATTACTGCGGGAGAGAGAGAGAGAGAGAGAGAGAGAGAGAAAGAGAGAGAGAGAGAGAGAGGAGAGTAGGGAGAGTAGGGAGAGAGGAGAGAAAGAGAGAGAGAGGAGAGTAGGGAGAGAGGAGAGAGAGAGAGAGAGGAGAGTAGGGAGAGAGGAGAGAGAGAGAGGAGAGGAGTGATGGAGAGAGAAGAGTGGGGAGAGAGGAGAGGAGTGAGGGAGAGAAAAGAGTGGGGAGAGTGAGAAGAGGAGTGAGGGAGAGATAGGAGAGTTGGGAGAGAGAGGAGAGGAGTGAGGGAGAGAAAGGACTCCTGAGGGAGAGAGAAGAGGGAAGAGAGGAGAGTGGGAAAAGAGGAGAGGAGTGAGGGAGAGAAAGGAGAGGAGTGAGGAAGAGGAAAGAGGGGAGGGAGAAGAGTGGGAAGAGAGGAGAGGAGTGAGGGAGAGAGAAGAGAGGAGAGTGGGAGAGAAAGGAGAGGAGAGTGGGGAGAGAGAGGAGAAGAGTGAGGGAGAGAGAACAGAGGGAAAGAGAAGAGTAGAGGAGAGAGAACAGTAGAGAAAGCGAAGAGCGGGCAAGAGAGGAGAGTGAGAAGAGAGAGCGAGCAGAGGGAGACAGACAGAAAGGAGAGTAGGATGGAGAGAAGAGTGGGGGGGGGGGGAGAGAGAGAGAGAGAGACTGCAGCAAGAGCTGAAAACTGTTGCAGCATCAAATCTGCCGAGAATGCGGCTGTAGGTGAGCAGCACACAGTGTTCGGCTCGGTCTCACTCAGCCGTGTTAAGATAGATTAGGGCTGAGAGACACGGATACAATCAATATCATGCTATTTTCCAGATTTATCACAGTAGCAGATGATACCGTTAGCATTACTAAAGCTAATAAACCTGCGCTGGGCACTGCCACTCTAGATGCTGCAAGAATGTCTTTATTAACCTTTATGCTGGAGGATTAGAGAAATCTTCCGTTTTCTTGTATTAAAATTACAAAAACAACAACCGTGCCCAGCACTGTAAACACTACACAGACAGAACCCACGTCTCCAGGAGGTCATTTATTTCATTTTTAGGGATTTGAAACCTTTCCAAACAGTCTGAAGCACCCAGTAAATGACAGTTAACTGTCCTGGATACACGAGTAAAGGGCTCAAAATAGAACTAAAAAGCTAAAAATGAACCTCTTGGCAACAGAGGTGCTGCTATTTTATGAGAATTATAGTAGTACAGATGAAGGCCTGTCCTCTGCCTTCACTCTGACTGGACTACAACAAGCACTGTATGTTTTAATTCCAACACTGAATGCTGATTTTAATGCTTCACATGGCCTGTAAACACTTTTGACACTAATTCAACACTGTATGTCCTTGTTTTACTACACTAGGTGTCAATTTGGCCCTGTTAACTCAATATTAAGCATCAATTCAATGATAATTCATCTGTAAACATGCTCATCATTGGTGCAGCTTTAGCAGTGTGAGTGGAAATCTTGCACGAGTGAATTTAGCGTATATGCTTACTCAACACTAGATGCTGATTATACAGAGTTAGAGTTCGTTCACATTACAGGAGCTAATTCAACACTACAGATGTTCATTTCAGCACTCTGGGTGTTCATTCAGCACTACAATACTGTTCTTTGAAGTGATCCATGTGCTGCGCCACCTACACCAAAGCTAACAGTCAAGTCAAGCCAAGTCAAGCCAGCTTTATTGTCAATACTACAATATGTACAGAACATACAGTGTACTGTATGCATTACTCTCAGACCCCATGGTGTAACAATAACATTAAACAGACTGTAAACTTGAAAGGTGTGAATTTAAATAGACACTAAAAAAACACTACACACCAATCATAAAAATAAACATTGATTGTAGAAAAATAGAATAATAAAAAAATAATATCAATAAAGTATAAGAGGTCCTGAAATGAACACTAAAGTGACATAAGGCACATAAGGTCTGTGGGTATAAATAGTGCAAATATAAACAGTCGTGCAGTTAGACTGAGCTTATGGAGCAGTTAAAGTGATGGGTGCATAACAGCCCCTGAGAATGTCAGAGTTCAAAGTAGGGAGAGAGTTGAGCATCCTGGCGGACGAAGCTGTCCCCCAGTCTGCTGGTCCTGGCCCGGAGACTCCGCAGTCTTCTCCCTGACGGCAGCAGGCTGAAGAGGCTGTGGAGTGGGTGAGTGCGATCACCTGCCATGCAGAGGGCCTTCCGGGTGTTCTGAGGGAACACACTGGACTGAGCTCAGGACAGTGCGGGGAATGGGTTCAGTCATAATCTCTGCTCTTCGTAGAAGAGTATCTTTAGGACTGACCACTTTGTAAACTGATATAAAGTTGATGAAAGTAAGTTTGAGTAAATGTGAGGTCTTTTCGCTGCAGCACTCACTGGGCTTTCTTCATGTAATCTGAGGGAAGGATCGTGCTAGTTGTAATGCAGCCGCAGCACCTCCTCCATCTTATGTATTCTGTGTGTGTGCATGTGTGAATTAGTGTAAGAGGTAATCCCGCTTTAATAGGCTCACTGGTCGTCTTGCTGTTGAGTTGCTAGGACGAACACTTCAATTCAAAGGGTGCTCCTTCGGACAGATCTGTTAATAGATCTTAGCACAGAGTGACAGAATACAGGCGGTGTCTGTTACATTACAGATAAAATCAACAGTACATTTTGGTGCAGTGATCACTGAAGCTGATCTTTTTGTCCTATTGCTCCTATATAAGCAGTTCATTTTTTTTACTTGCACGTAATAGGGATGCATCGATATGGGAATTCTGGGCCTGTGGTGATATCCGATATTCTTCATGTGCATTTGTGCTGATGCCAGTACATACAAATGTATAAGAAATTAAAAGAAAAAATTGGTTTAGCAATACAGAGAAACATAACCTCCACTTCTGGAGGGTTACAGCTCCAGGGTCTTTTCAACTTTAAAGGGTTCAATTTTAAAGTTTTGCTTTCTAATGGGAATTGGCTTAATGGTTTTCAGTGGAGACCACTAGTGACCTGTAGAACACATTAGGAAACCATCAAATGCATTTAGAATCAGCCATTAGTCACCTGTTAAACTATTAGGATCCTTTACACTGTGATACCAACCCATTAAAAGAGCCAAAACACTACAAAACCATCCAGAACCAACAGAAACACAATGGTTTCTATGTATTTTTTTCACTTAACCAGGGCCTGTTTTAACCTAAAAGTTCTGTTTTTCTCAAGTCCAGTAAATTATGGAATATCGGTTTGGAATATTGGTCAGATCGAAACAACTTCCAATACCAGCGATTCCGATATCATCATACATCCCTATCCTTTTGAATGCACTGAAAAAAAGTCAAAATGCATTGAAAGGCAAACGTGTCCACATCACATGAACGAGGTATAGTCCACCAACAGAATGATGTCCTTTAGTTTAATTCCTTTTGGCGATGTAATGTTTTGATGTAATGTATTCTAAGTGTAAATGATGCACAGATTTCGATCAAGGAAACTTTTATCAGTGCACTTGTGTGTGTGAAAGAGAAAGAAAGGGGTTTTCTTAGGACTTTTCACCCGGTTAAGCTGCTGCGTTCTCTAAGACTCCTTAATCTATCTGTCTATCTGTCTCTGGCCTGAACTGTGGTATATTTGGCCCCTTTAACTTCTGTCCTCATTACCTGGGCTTAGCAATGACCCAGGATCTGCCTTACAGGCTAGAGCTCCGGGCAGAACAGCAGGAAACCTTATTTAAGGGATCATTTGGCCAAAAAATGACTTTTGCACTATTTCCACCTCACCTTGAATGCAGTCCGTGAACTAATACACGCTTTTAAACACACAGCAAACGTCACATAGCTAAAAGCAGCACGTAGCAGCAGCCATCATGAAGGCTGTCTTTACCTTGTTAGATTACAGTATATCATACATTGTCAGACACAACATAACCAAGTTTATTTGAGGTTGCTGATCACCTCCAGACATTTTGAGGCGAGTGTCTCAAATCTGATGATATGTGGTGTTAGCTTCCGGTATTTGCTAGCTCCGTTAGCCTCATAGCTCCAGTGCAAAACTGAAGAAGCGAACTGACTGACTGACTGACTGACTGACTGACTGACTGACTGCACTAACTACAATTAGGTAAAAGTGAAAACTGTGTACATTTGATTTTTGGTTGGACTGTTCCTCCCTGCACTGGCGACTCTGGGGGGAAATGCTAAGCAGAGCAAAGGGCTTCTGAGGAGATTTGTGCTACTGAGCAGATGCTATTGACATGAATGGGGGAGGTTGCTGATCACTTAGTCTAGTTATACTGAAAAAATCTGAGTCAGAGAAGTAGTTTAGCTGGTTATAAACCAGTATTACCTCCATTTGCTCAGCTGCTCAGTCCTTTAAGTCCAGCTTTGGGTTGCATTTGTACTTTTAAATGCTAATATGTTTATTTCTACTCAAATATTTGTGACGACGTGTACTTTTTCCTCTGTTTCATTTTGGTCGTTAATGTGTAGATACTACATCTTTTATGATTTTCTTGTGTTGGTTCAGCTTCTGGACAGCTGATCTCTTGCCCAGACCTCTCACTTTTAGGTTTTAATGTTTTATTTTGCACCAAAAAGATGCCAAAAGAAAAGAACAGAGCCCAAAAACTTTCTGTGCTGAGAGATGGATGTCCTAAGAAATTCCACAGTAGTTCTAGAGGAAACTCAGTACTTAAGGAGTTTTTTTGATTGTACACTTTTTTACTCACACTATATTTTGGTGGCTAGTTTGACTTACACTTTTACCATTTTGATGAAGAAAGAATGAAGTGAAGGCTTGATTTGAGGAGGCAGGCAAGGGGATATAAAATAACATAGATGTACAACAACTGTCCCCATTCCTATCCCATTTGGAATACTGTAGATTGCCAGACGTTTAATGCTTGTATACATAGTCAGCCGTGGTTTATAAGTCATACAGGGTCCCAATATAAAAAAGCTGTTACCAACTAGAATTACAGTTGAGCAGTCTAAGAGAAGATAGGACAAGAACAATATACAGTATAGGTTGAGAGATTTCTCTAAAGGCCCTTTTCTTGTTTTAAAAAGTATTGCTGCAGTGCGTAACTGACCCTCCAGGTCAGTTTGAATCCACCATCCCCTTGAGATTTTTTGTTTACAATTCCCACACTGAGATCACTTATTTCATTTGACTGAAGATGCACTGCCCACCAGTTATAACTGATTCTGAGTCAGTCCTTGTCTCTTGGGAATGCAGACATAGAGCAAATCAACAAACAATAGATCTTTAATATGCACGTGGGTGGATTAGACTATTACCAGATTACACTATGATTCAGAATCATTAGGCCTCATGGTGTTAATTGAAGCCATTTCCATGGTGATGCTAAAGTGAGACCTGGTTGGTGGTTCATCAATGACCCACTTGATTGGAACACGTTGAGCCCAAGAGAGTCGTTAAAGGCTCCGTATATCCTCTCCAGCCACTGCGTCAGATACTAACTCAGATACTGGATGTGTGCGTATGCTGATGGGGCAAAGCTGATGTTCTGTGTGGAGGTTTGATGCTACTTCAACTAAGTAGTCTCATTCAGAAAAATCACATCTGAAACTGTATGTATCTTGTCTATTATCCAAACTGTGGAAAAGATTTTCCCCTCAGACAAAATCAACAATACAATTACAGTCACAGACCTAATGAGAACAAATATTAATTGGTGACCTTTTTTCATTTAACCCCCTTAAAGTCTAGGATTAAGTTAGGATTCAGTTATTAATCTTAAAACATTGTTCAGTAACTACCACAAATATTCAGTAACTACTATTAATTATTCACTAACCGCTTAGAGTAACTCAGTAAGTTCTCTTAAGTACTTAGTAACCACTATAGTATATTCACTATCTACTATCTAGTATTTTTTATTATCAACTACTATAAGCTTTTCAGTATCGTCTATGTAACTACTGAGTAACCACTATAAATCACCAGCCACAATGAATTACTTCATAGCTACACTTAATTATTCAGTAGCCACTATAAATTATTCAGTAGCCACTATGCATTATTCAGTAATTACTATGAATTATTCAGTAACTACTTTGAGTAATTCAGTAACTACTATGAATTGCTCAGTAACCATTTTGAATTATACAGCAACTAATATAATTTAGTCAGCAACTACGAAAAGTTATTCAGTTGCTACTACAAAGTAAACTATAAATTAGTCAATTATTATCAGTAACTGCTATAAATTATTCAGCACCTACTCTGAGGTATTCAGTGACTACTATGACTTACTCAGTAACTACTATGAATTATTTAGTATGCACTCTCCGTTATTCACTAGCCACTATGCATTACTCGGTAACCATTATGAATTTAAAAATCTTTAAAATTTAAGGAATTAAGTAACTACAGCCAAATTTGAAGCCCTGAATATCAGAGATTTTGACGGACTGTTTGTTAGTTTGTTTGTAGTTTTTAAAAATTTTTTACTTTTTGATAAATCCGAGTAGGTGTTAAACTGTGTAACCTCTAAGGGTCCATGTGTGGACGTCACTTAATTTCCTCACTCTCAGAATTACAGATCTTAGACTTTAGTCACTAAATGCTTTATATTAGGTACTGAATAGTCTGTAGTCATTACTGAATAATAAGCTTTAGATCAAAAACATCATGCATGCATGATAAAAACATCATTCAAGGGATTCATTTAGCCTCAGCTGAAAAAGAGACATTTGCTTGTGTAAATCAGGGACAGCCTGCTCTGTTTCATCTTTGTTTGTGGATCAGGATCTCTGCAACAGCTCCAGCACTCGTAATGATTGATGTCTGAGTAAATCAATCAGCTTTACGGAGAGAAGAACCAGTAAGATCTAAAGAGGACGATGTGTACGTGTGTGTTTGTTTTAACTAAATTAATCATGAAGCGCTCTTTGTTCTTCTCTTTCAGCCTTTCGGTCAGTCCTCTGATTACAGTGATAAAAGAGTACAGAAAGCATTCATCACGGAGAAACAGACAGAAGATAAAGAGAGATAGAGAGGGAGAGAGGGAGGTGTCGCCTGTCACACTGCAGTGACACATTTGCGCAAATTAAGAAGTAGTTCTGCATGATATGGACAAAAATTGTATATAATATTATGTAGAAGAATATTTTGATAAAGAAAATGCATTCAATATTTCAAAACTGCCATCAAGGCTGTGAATAGAATCAATATGAATTAACATTTCACATATTGTTTTGCACAAAATCTCTCTTTACAATGAAACATAGTTTGTCAGTGTTGTACTGATGAATTCCAAAATATTCTCATATGTGCGTATCATTTAACACAATGACATAATTGATCACAGTAGCAGCTAGAAAAGTGACTGCATAGCTTAAATAGTTCCCAGATGGTTGCTAGGCGTTGCAGAAGGATTTGCAGTTGCTAGGGAGTTGCCGAACAGTTTCTATGGTATTTTAGGTGGTTGTAAAGGTATGCCAGGTCATTGTTAGAGTGTTGCTAGGTGGTTGCTGTGGTATCCCAGGTGGTTGCTAGGGTAGCTAGGAAGTTTCTATGGTTCCTCTCATGGTTATTCAATAGAATATCACAAATGGCCTTTTATCAACATGACACAAATCGGGGGCACATACTTTTCCCATTCATTCCTAAAGGAAAAATGTAATTTAACAATAATTGTAAAAAAAAACATACATCCAATCAAAAAGCTGTATACAAGTCCACTTAAAAAACAGTCATAATTCATTTTTTCACTTGACCATTTGCGTCTCTTTGATTGTTTTGGTTACTGTGCCTTTAAGACTGATATTTGTAAATGAGCTCTGCTATGATTGGCTTCCCTACATGGTGCCTGATTCAAAAAAGAGTCCAATGCTGAAAAACTTTTAACTTTAGTATGAATGGGTGTGGCTAAACTGCTGTAGCGAATGCCTAAGTGTATGTAAGTGCAGTGTTTTTTTTGTGACATCACAAAAACAGTTCTCTGAAAACAGACCACAGTTTAGTTGTCATATATGCACTGTATCGACTGATGGGCTTTCAAACCTTTTCAAATTCAGTTTTCTGTGATTTGAGTGATTTCACACGTCACAAAATCACCAGCCATTCCTGCACACTCTAAACATGGCAATATTCCAGAGAAGGTTTTTAATTCACTTTATGGAGCATATATGTTTGCTTATTTACGGACCGTAGATGTGATGTGATTGCATCGTGTGTCTGAGTGTACACACGTGTGCAAGTGAGCTAGGCATGCATTCTGTGCGTTGCTGTATGATTTTTTGGGGAATCCATTATATGGTAATACAAAACTTAAGAGAGAAATGTAAACATATAATATAAACAAAGCGGTTCAATGTTGTGGACGGTCAGTTTTCACTTGAGCTGGCTGACAATGTTTTGAGATACTTCTGAAAAAAGTTAGCATTTTTCAGAGGCCTGGCAAGAACGTGGAGAAAGTGGACTTAATGCAGAGTCAGGGGTAAAAGCCTTAAATGTCCAAACCATTCAGAGCAGCTTAAACTCTCTGCAGGAGAGCGGCCGGCTTTTGGTCAACATTCATTCTCACACACACGCACACACACACACACACACACATAAACCTAATATAAGTTCTCCCTTTATCAACACCAATTATCTGTTTTTCCAATACATGCAGGTGGATATATTTACCTCAGTTTAACACTGAGCTTTCAACGCTAATTAGGCCTCAACAATTAATAAACCATTGGTCATTTTTTTGGTCTTAGTATTGCCGTCCTTGTTTTTGTTCTCATGGGGGCTTTTCAAACTGCCTGCAGTGTTGCTTTCTACTGCCCTCCTGCTATTGATCAGTAATCAGCGGAGATCCTGAAGAAAGAGTGAGAGAGGGCGTGAGGGGAGAAATCCAATATACCCCCTGCCCAGATGGACTCTCCTGGGGTCAGCCTCATCGAGCGGCTGTGGGTGGCCTCTCTCTCTCTCACTCTCTCTCTAGCAAGAGACGTCCAGATCAGACCTGAAAGATCATTATGCAAGCTTATCGATCCTTATTTATGGTCAGTATTAACTATATCAGCAGGAAGCAACTACATCAGGGATGCATGAACTGGAGGTGCTGACGGGGCTGCAGCACCTGCAGATTTCAGAATTACTAAACCGCAACTGCCAAATATAACAAACCATTCATAATCTAAGTGTAGTACAGATGGGGGATGTAGAAAGAAAAAAACGGCATCAAAATGGACAAAGAAAAATCAAACTTTGGCCAAAACTTTGCATGCTGATGTTCAACAAGAGCCAAAAGAAACTGGTAGGTGCTCTTGTTGGATGAGTAAAGGAAGCCGCCTTCTCAGAGGAGCTAATGAGCTAGCACTGACTGCTAGAACACTGGATGGTGATGCAGACTTACCTTCTACACAAGGTCTTTCCTCCTGATGATATTCCAACTCGTTTACTTGTCAGGAAAACATATTTTCAGTGTCTCTGGAGGTAGATAACATCAGGTAGCATAGTGTGAAAAGCAGCACCAGAGCAAGTTGTATTTTCATGTTTCGTAGTGGCCAAGTATAATAAACTGATAAAAATATTAATATAATGAACAGTCCTGTCAAAATATAACATCAGTGTTTCTCTGAATCACTAACTTGTATATTTGCCCATCTGCCATTTGTAAATCAAAAAAGTGAATACAGGCACCTGGAATGGTTAACCGAGTACTCAAGAGCCAGTGGACATCCCTAGTATAGACCTTATGTGCTTTGAGCATATGGGCATGTGGTTTGATGTGCTTCCTGCGTTCCTGGCCTATATTTAATAGGAACAATATATGGAAATATATTGGAAATAAGGGAAATGTAAGGGAATAATTGAACATACTTTCATATCTTAGTATTTGTGTCTTGAACCCTTTTGGTGACGAGCATGTTGGCATTTTACAGCCTTCAATTCTTACTCGTAGTTCATCAAACCAAATGGAGAAATTCTGTGGAACGTGCAGGTCTCCCATATTTGTGTTTGTAAGCAGAAGAGGTGATATTTTATGATGATGTGAATTTGGTGGAAGTTATTCCTGGGTGTACAGTCTTCTTTTGTGGAAAGAAAGAGGTGACCCGTCCAGGGTTTTTACTGCCTTCTGCCCAATGAGCGCTGGAATAGGCTCTGGTATCGCCTGCAGCCCAGGAATCGTGTCCATGATGGATGGATTGCTAGACTTGAATAGTGGAGTATAATTGAAGTTAAAGTTGAAGTTAATTAAAGGCGTGTGTAGTTTGACAAGAAGTGAAATTAATCAGATGCTGACTGAGTGTACAATATGGAACCGGACTATCTAGTGTTAAACAAAATGATACCTCAGTGGATTCTAAGCGTCATTTCCAATGTTTATGCTTTAAAACAATACAGACAAAGCTAGCTACATAGAATGTGCTATAACACATGTTTGGTCAAATTTATTTGAGGGTTTTTTTTACATAATAGTAGTGTTCAGATCCCTCTTGCTTTGTTTTGTTTTGTTTTGTTTTGTTTTGTTTACTTGAGATGGTGCTCGAGATAGCATAGTGAAATAATCCTGCTAACTTTTTGCTTAGTTTGTAAAATTGAATAGAATTGCAAGGTAGGGTGTTGCTGTAAATAGATACCAAACCAGTGCTACACCATCCCGTACACATAGCTCTGATATAAGCTGTCATACAATTACTGTCAGTTTTTGGAATGTTGGAGTGAAGATGAAGATGCTCTCATCACTTGTACCTCTCTTCTGCCTGGCCTTCCCCTCCAATTGTAAAGAGACTCAAAGGGTGAGAAAGGGGCTTTGTAGATGAAACTATTTGGTCTCTGGTTTTCATTTTCATTTTTTAGCATAATTTTAAAACACCAGCCGTGCTTTACATTGACCCGAAGATGCCCTGATGAGCAGACCAATGTTAACCTCATTGAAAGTTATGAATGTTTTGCTCCTCCTGTAAAGTGACCATTAAAAAGATTTAGTGGCAGTGGTATTTAAAGATGTGTACAAACAGTATGTGTTTTATACTGCACAGCTCCCACTCGGACCCAGAAACAGAACAGAAAACTAAACAACCAGCTAAAACAACCAAAGAAGCAAACTAAACTATAGGAAGGGATTGATAGGGTCATTAACACTTGAAGTTAAGTGCTTCAACTTGACAGTTCATTTGCTGATTTAAGCATCCAGTCATTCAAAACACGCTGCTCATGTAGCGGTTCTTAATAAACTGATCCATACATCAGGCCACACCCACAGGGGCAGCAGCAGCCAGTGCCATGGCTGTGTGCAGATTAGAACTGTGTTGTGCTTTGTGTCCGTCAGCAATATGGGCTTCTCTCTGGACTGTGGATGGTGATGTCATTTTGCTGATGTAAGGCATTTTAGACAGCACTGATCCTCTGAACAAACACACACACACACACTCAAACACATATATGAACTCACATACAATGCTATGGAGAATCGTCTAGTAATGTATACTATTAATTTACAGAAACATAACATCTCTGTATTGGTTGGTGAGGATAAGGTTAGAGTTGGGTTAATGTTTCTGTCTATTCTTCCACTCTGAGAAGACAACTCAGCACTGTGGTTCTGAAAGGATGTGTACCAATCAAAGAAGCTGCTGGTGTTATCAGAACAATGAACTGACCAGCCCAGAATCTAG
The DNA here is from genome assembly GCF_015220715.1 of Pygocentrus nattereri. Classification (NCBI taxonomy): domain Eukaryota; kingdom Metazoa; phylum Chordata; class Actinopteri; order Characiformes; family Serrasalmidae; genus Pygocentrus; species Pygocentrus nattereri. The sequence goes on from NC_051233.1 coordinate 27,133,628, forward strand.
ACCTTGACGATTTCTTGTCTCTTGAAAAGAATGGAATCTGTAATGAAGGCAATGAGTGGATATGCTGATATATACTGATAAATCTGATGCTGTATTTAGTTGCTGTGGCTTCTGGCTCATTTTCTCAACTTCTTTTCTTTTTTTCCTGCAGAACAATGAATAGCTTTTTATTCTGACTTAGTGACCGTTTTAACTGGAAATTAAGTGGATATAAACTGGAGTTTATTTGTAAGGGAAACTCTATTACATCACAATCAAATACCCTGAAACCCGTGGTCTAATCTGCTCCCTTCCCCCAGTTTCTTTCTATTGCCCTGACAGGGGGTAATTAATTTGGGTGGAAACAGGCACTCAATTCGGGATTAATCAAAACACGTTATCAGGGTGTGTGTGTGTGTGTGTGTGTGTGTGTCTGTGTTATGGGGAGTGGGATTAAGTAACGTGAATGCATTCTCTGTAAATTTCTGAATAAGAGAGAGAGGGAGAGATAGAGAGAGGGAGAGGGAGAGAGAGAGATGTAGTTGGCTGCTAAGCTGATTACTGCTCCAACAACTGCTCCAACACACACACACACACACACACACACACACACACACACACACACGCACACTAACACACACACTGCCTATCAGTGTAATTTGTATTCTGAGACTTAATACATGCACAAATGATGCCACAAAGTGGTCCAGGAAGGGTGAATCTTTACACCCTGCATTTAGTATCTGACCAGTCCAGTGGTCATAGTGGAGCCTTCCAGCCAGTGCAGCAGCGTAGCATTTAACACTGACGCTTATTATTCAAATGTAATTATGTTGTCAGATAATTAATTAGGTCATTAGTGACATCAAATTCAAGTTATAATAAATCACTTATAATCACCAGTGTGGTGTGGATTGTACGGTTAGAATCTGCGCCGTACAAAGACAATAAAAAATGCCGCATGTATGTAAATTACTCCAGGCGGATGATGTTATATAGCAAGAACGATACAGTGCATCAAAAAACACAAGCTGCTGATTTGTCCAACTAGTGGTGTGTGTTGTGTTCAACTGTTTTTGAATTGCTTTGTTTAACTGTCGAGTTGCACAGAAATGATGTTGTAACTCACAACATACAACTCGTTGCTTAAAGGTTTCACCATGTAAAGCCAGCCTAAAGGTCAATTGAGAAACAGCTTGACATATTCGATGCACTTTCATGCTCAAGACATACCCGTGCACATGCAAGATCCCAGATATACTTTACTGGTATGGTACTATATGAGAAATGGGGTAACACTCTGTGTGCTGTAAGTGTGATCTGGTTTTGTAGGATGTTTTACACCGTATTTCATCGTGTAGTGGTGTATTGCTTACTTCAATCAGTGCAATTAGAATTCATCCCAAGTTTTAACTGAATTGTTTGTGTCAGTCACAAATCAAATATTAAGAAAATAAAAATAAATAAATAAAATATTAAGAATCGAATGAAGCACAACGCAGCACAAGTGGCACACACAGCATTCGCAAGCTAACCATGGAGGAACTGCAGATATAGGTTAACAAACAACTGCTCAAACACTGCTGACCACAAACCAACTAATAATTAATAGCCAAATAATAATTGCTTTTTTCATTAAAGTGCCACGTGTGAAAGTTCTGTAGGGCAGTTAACTAATAACCACATCATACTGATGCACATTAAATCGTTGTGCAGTTAGCTGCTCAGCTGAAAGAGCTGCAGGTCTGCCACGCCGGTCTGAGACGTTTTTGCTTTAATTCTGTGAGCTCGCACCTGAACTCACCTGCCAGTGTAGATATGACGGTGAAGAATGAAGTAGGAAATCCTGCAAAGAGTCAGAAGAAGCTCTCTGTTCAGAAAGATTCACAGACTGGCTGCCCCACAGTCCAGGCCTCAACATAATGTGTTTGGGATTGTTTCAGTCATGAGAAGCAGAAAATGCAAACTTCTCAGACTGAACTTAGAAGGTGTGAAAGCAGTGGAAGCTGTAATCATGAAGAGCTTATTTGGGTGCAAGCAAAGATTCACATCCTTAGTGTCATGTCAGCTTCTCCTACATGCGTGTGTGTGCTTGATATTTGATAATTAACGTGTGTGTGTGTGTGTGTGTGTGTGTGTGTGTGTGTGTGTGTGTGTGTGTGTGTGTGTGTGTGTGTGGAGGTTTGATCTTTTTGTTCTATCTGGCCTTTTACATCTTCCTGGCTGGCCTCTTCACTCTCACCATGTACGTCATGCTTCTAACCCTTGATGACAACACACCTACCTACCAAGACAGACTCGCTACACCAGGTAAAAACGCATACCTCATGCATATGTACAATAATAAAGGTGTGTACACAAGATATACAGATTAATAAAGATGTATATATATAAAAGTGTGTGTCAGTAGTATGGTGTGCAATATATATATATATATATATATATATATATATATATATATATATGTAATATATAGTGCAACATATTTATTGTATGTACAGTAATAATTAATAATATACAAGAGACATATGTTACAGTATATTACAAATAATATACAATAATACATATTTATTATGCTAAATATACTAGCGTATATTTATATTTATAGCGTATATACTATTGTATATTATGTGAACACTATAAGATTGAATTTTGTATATGCATCTTTGTTATTGTGCATATATGGTCAACGTATAGTTAGAATGTTAAATATTGATATATATATATATATATATATATATATATATATATATATATATATATGTGTGTGTGTGTGTGTGTGTGTGTGTGTGTGTGTGTGTGTGTGTGTGTGTGTGTGTGTGTGTTATATTTACAGGAATAATTTATATACAAGAGACATATATTACAGATTTAAAGTAACATAGAATAATAAATAGTTATTTTTTATATCAGTAAAAATATTATATTCCATTAGAATAAATACAAATAATCACAAACATTAAAATGTTGCATAACGTTTTGTTTTTTGTGTACTTTAACTGAATCTTTTAAATGGACATCCCACATGTTCGGTGAGATTTTAACGGGCTTATCCTGTACAACTTTTTCTGGCCAAATATTGATATTTACTGGATGTCTTGTTTTAAAGGACTGGGTTACCAAAAAAAAGCAATTTTCCACTCACTGCATTCAGTCATTCAGCCCAGACATGCTTGCAGTCAACATTTAGCTTCTTTAGTTTAGAACAAGCAAACTCAATAGTCATCCAAATAGCCCAAGTTCTTTCTATAAAATCACATCACCAAAACATCTTTCAAACCACATAAAGGTCTTTATTAATGTTATGCAGCCTTGCCGATATGTGATATGACTTACTGTGAGCTATACAAATGGACAAAACTTCACAGTGTAGCTAAGGGCAGCTTGCAGCCATTTGAGACAACAGACTCAGTGTTCACAGATCACCTCAGGAGTAGGAGTCTAATCCAAGATCAGTCCTGCTTTGTGACTACCAGCCCTGGTGTTTTGCATCATGCTGTGTAGTTCCACTCAGGGTGACAAAAAACCACTCCAGTAAAACTGAATGTTCAAAGTTTTGTGATGCATTTTTACAGTAATGATTTCAGGCTATTTGGGTGACTAAAGAGTTCTAGTGTTTGTTAGCAAAGTTAGCTTGTAGTTGCAGTTCCAACCTAAAGAAGCTAAATTTGGAGTCTAAACACATCTTGGCTGATGGGCTACAGCTGCGTTAAGAGGAACATTGTGTAAATATGATTTTTCACCAAACCGTTCCTTTAAAGCTGATAAGTGCCTCTGAATTCTTCTTCCCTTCTGCCTCTCTCTCTCTCTCTCTCTCTCTCTCTCTTTGTCTCTCTCTCTCCGTCTCTAGGGATGATGATCAGGCCTAGAAGTGAAGATCTGGAGATTACGTACACTAAAGAGAACACAGAGAGCTGGGATATGTATGTGCAGGCCCTCAACCGCTTCCTGTCCCGTAAGTGTGTCTGTCTGTTTTCCTAAACCAAGTTCTTTGTTAATGAAACCAGACTCAACAGGGAGAAAGCAGCAGTAAAATCAGGGAACTGAGAAGATGAGTTCATATTAATATGGTACAGGTAGTACAGAGGCACTGGTGTGGGAATTTTTGATGTATATATCTTCACATATCTGTTTATACTCCTGCATCGTTCAGTGCATCATCAAACACTGGTTTGAAATGTCTGACCAATGTTTTTTCTTTTTTTTAAAATGTGCACTGATACTGATATGATTCAATATCATTGTACATCTCTACTATTGCAATATGTGCATATAAAAATAATAGTCTTTCATGTGTTAATCCCCTTTGCTTGGGTGAAAGCCAATACCTTTACTCAACAGTAATGCCCAGTGTTTGTTTAAATTGGGCAGAAAAAAAGTGCTTTGGCTGGTTTGCCATGATCTTGGCAAGTTTTTTAAAAATAAGGAGCTTGGGATAGTGTAGTGGTTAACACCTCTGCCTTCTACGCTGTAGACTGGGGTTCAATCCCCGCCTGGGCAAACACCCTACGCTATACCAATAAGAGTCCTTGGGCAAGACTCCTAACACAGCCTTGGCCTACCTGTGTAAAAAAAATGATCAAATTGTAAGTCGCTCTGGATAAGAGCTTCAGCCAAATGCTGTAAATGTTATTAAAGTGCTTTTTTTGGCTCATTTCAGTATTACATCCTTCTCTAGTAAGACTGTGATGCACTGAAGTGAAAATTCTTGGCTGAAACAAAAGCCAAAACCAAACACTGGACTGAAAATCTAAATAAGCTGACAAAAAATAAAAACTGCCTACATAAAATACACTTACAGACATTATTACAGTGGGTAGACTACTGTATTCGCCACAATATCCAACATCATTGACAACAGGGAACTGTTGCCAACATTTTCAGTGTTGATCTGCTGCAGCTCAAACTATTTGAACACTTTTTTGAAGAATGAAAAAGGCTGAAGTTAGCATCATACCTACAAGTTTCTTACTTGAAATTTGCCAAAATGTAACTGCTACATCCTAAAGATTAAACAAAATAAATCAGGAAGAAGCTAATTTCAGTTTCATAGAAAGTGAAGGGGGCATTTTTAATCTGTATTTCTTATTATCGATACCATTAAAATGATTTGTCTCTTTGTTGTTGAAGTTTTTAATTAAAATTTTCAGCCTTTTTTTCTCTTTCTGCCAAAAAACATAAAATGCTATTTTTAACGTTTATTTAACATTTAAAATTGTACTTTTTACGTTTAAGTATTGGTGCATCCATAGTAAGTGCTGGTTACATACTTGTCTTACCTCCTTTTGGGACAGATTCAAAAGTTCACCAAAGTTTCTGAATGTTTTGCTGGTTGACTTTAGGTTTTATAAGATCTTCTATATTAAAACTGCAGATAATAGATACTGTGGTCCAGTATTTTGGTTGTTTTAGATGTAGTCAGCCTTTTTAGAGTCAGCTTTTTGGTATGCTTTAAACAATTATCTGGCTGGAACCTATCAAGGCATTCTTACAACCCTGGCTGGCCTTTACCTGCTCCTGTGCTGTCCTCCTTCAGCCTACAACGACTCAGTGCAGGAGCAGAAGAACCATGAGTGTACACCTGACAAGTACTTCATACAGGATGACAGCGGCAATGTGAAGAACAACCCCAAACGCTCCTGCCAGTTCAAACGCTCCATCCTGGAGGACTGCTCCGGCCTCTACGATCGCTACTACGGCTACAACGATGGCAAACCCTGCATCATCATCAAACTCAATCGAGTAAGATAAGCACTGTAAAGTCCCCACAGTGAGATGAACCAGAAGTATTATAATGTTGTACATACTTTAAAAAATGGTTCTTTGCAGGTTCTTTAGTAAAGAAAATGGCTCTATGTAGAACCATGAACACTCAAAGAACCCTTTGCATGATGAAAGGATACTTTGCATCATGAAAGAGTTCTTCAGATTGATGGAGAAAGAATACTATATATAACACTTTTTGAAAGTGGTTCTGTCAAGAACCAAAAAGGGTTCTTGTACTGTAACAAGACTGCCATCATAACAGTAGAAGAAAAAGGTTCATTTTCAAAAAGGTTCATTTTCAAAAAGGTTCTATACAGCACCATCCTCAGCACATTCCCCATCAATCTGAAGAACCATTATAGGATGCAAAGAACCCTTTAATCATGCAAAGCATTCTTTGAGTGTTCGGGGTTATATACAGAACCATTTTCTTTACTAAAGAACCCTTAAAAAAACATCTTTTTTAATATTATAGGGCACAAAGTTGAGTAAACTGAGATAAAATCACATTTTATCATTGTAACATTTGGCCTCTAGCAGATCATTGCCAGAAAAAAAATATTGACAAAATACAATATCAGGAAATGCATCAATTTTCAGTAAATAATGTCACAATAATAATGGGAACAATGAACAGTTCTTATGCCAAGTTATGCTGTTCCTGTGGTCTATGGTTGCCAAGCAACATAAAGGACAAAGATTATTCCAGGAACATCACAATAGTTCTTAATAACTAGTGACACTGAAGGCTGGACATGATGTAAACATGCTAAATATTCTCATTTTATTTTTTTCATCAAATTTAAACACTTAAAACCTTTTTTTTTATTGTGAGCCCATATCGCAAACTGCGTAGCCTGTGCAAAAGTTACTGCACATTTTACATTTTTCATATGTTAACAAATAAATGGAAATTTGTGCTTTTTTTATGATTTGACTTTTTTGCATTTGACTCTGTCACGGATATCTTTAACCCAGTTTCAGCTGCCTTAAGAAATAATCGACCTTGATGCAGAGAACCAACTAACCAACATTTTTAGGCTTGGCAAAAAAGTTGGGACACAATCTGTCAGCTTAGTTGTTTCCATGCCAACAGTGATTGGTTGAGTGTGTTCATGTCGCTAAAAGTCAAACAGAGGCTGATTAAGATGAAGTTGCATTTCCAACGTCTGAAAAAGTTGCATCCATTGTGCAAGACATCATCAGTTTGACACGATTAATTTTTTTGATATCTGAATAAATAGTGATGGGCGTGTGATGACCTTAATACAGATTTCAGTGTTTGTGTGTGGTTATATGTGCACATATGGAGTATTTTACGGTGACTCATATTTTAGAATTGATTTTTTAAAAACACAGAAAAGATTTATTGCATGAAGTCTTAGACTCAGTCTTTCTTCTGCAGTCCACTTCTTTCTGGTGTGATTGTGGCTCTTGGGCCTCTAAACTCTTCAGTCAAATGTAATACTGTATGTAGGAGAATTCCAGCAGCGAGCAAAAGGGTGTTCTGGGAAATGGACACTGCTGGGGGACAGCAGGCCTGCCGCCCGCCATCCATTATTCACCACAGCAAGTTTAGCTTTCTAATAACACTCAACTTCCCTTTCTCTCTCTCTCTCTCTCTCTCTCTCTCTCTCTCGGCCAGGTGATTGGTATGTTGCCAGGGAAGGATGGCCAGACACCCTCCGTTAGTTGTGGCCCCAGGGTAATGCATCTCTCTCTCTCTCTCTCTCTCTCTATTTATCTATCTATCTATCTGCCTCTCTCTACCTCACCCCCTTTTTTCTTTCAGTGGACAGGATCTATTTCCTATTAAAGTTTCATTAAACCCTCCACACAGCGGTCAGGCTTCATGTTAGATTAGCATACTGTGTGATAGTGTCCTTCACATGGCCACAGTGACCAAATCGATCACTAATTTCCAGCCACTATATTTCCAGCTATATCCAGCGTTGTGGATTATTGTAGCTTATGGAATGTTCAAGAACTATTTCATGAGCAGCACAATGGGTTTAATATCTTGTCACACTGATACAGAATTTAGTTGATTTGTTTGTGTGTATACATTCAATAAAATACATTCAGTATTTTACAAGCCAATCAAATTTGAAATGAAACCCAGCCATTTTAAAATATCACTTATAGAATTTAGACTTCATTTCTGTGTGTACAGAACTGTGTAAATATCAGAGACTACCCTTCATTTAATTCACTTAATATCTAGGTCAACATCACTAAGTATGTTTGGGATTACTTGGATTGTAAGACGCAGAAAGTTCAGCCAACTTCTAAGACTGAACTGACAAACTGAAAGAAAATCTCCAAAAAAGAATGGAAGCTGTAACAGCAAAAGAGTGGAAACGCTAAATATTGGAAAAATAGATATTAAATTTAAAGATTGTGTAACATTCTGTTATATGTATGTTTTCTTTTTTCTGACAGTAAAAATTACGACAATTAAAATGATTAAAATGATCATTTTTTTTCAGGAAATTAAATAAATGAAGGGAGGTCTCTGACCTGCATAGTACTGTACATTAATGCCAGCTGACAACACACCTTGTAGGGAGACACTGATGGATCCCCTCAAGAAAGCGTGACTCCACGTGCTGGCTCCATTGTGTGAGTAGATTTTGATAGGGTTTACGGTTTCACGCCTGGAAACGAAACACCCTGGCCGTTAGACGGTCCACAGGTGTTGGGTTTCTGGTCAATTCTCCTAGTCTGAGCTTAAACTCTTCACTTATACAGTCAGGATGGTGCATGACTGCCTTGACTTATTCAAGACATCCTAAAGCACTACAGTTGTGTAGTGTTTTAATGAATCAACCACTCGCCAGCCACTTTATTTAAATCCCCCCACATTGTAACTGGCTGGTGTGCAGTTGTACGAGACTGTAGCTCGTTTGTTGATGCACAGTTTGTATTAGCCATCATCTGGCCCTTCTTCGTTGGTCAGTGTCTGACTAGAGAGCTGCTTTTGGCTGGATATTTTTGGGTGGCGGCCCACTCTCAACCTAACAGTGACGTGTAAAAACCGTGGCAACAGTACCAGCACCACACACTCCATGCTGTGCCAAGAATGACCCAACACTTAAATAACACTGGCACAACAGCGGTGAAACTGACCAATGATAAATGACGTAGAGGAAAGCTGGGAATTTGTAAAGATAACGTACAATGTGTAATTGTACATTTTATATATATATATATATATATATATATATATATATATATATATATATATATATATATATATAGTGGACCTACAGACTAGGGCTTTTTAATAAAGTGGCCAGAGTTACTGTATCTGATACATTAAGTTAGGACGTAACCTCAAAATAAGGTCTTTGCAAACCATTTAAAGGAGCTGAACAAAGCCGGTTTGACAGGTTTACCAATATTTTCCTTTCACTGAACAGTTTTCATTGATAATCATGGATTCATGTATTGATAATTTAGAATAAGATCCTCCTACTGTGGAGCAGATTTTCTAAAAGAAGTTCTTGATTTTCCCTCACTCTTTCTGGTAGCCGTTGGTCCGTATTTTCACTAAATATGTTAAAAGTTGTGACTTCTCAATATTTTGACTTAAAGGGCCCAATATGTGTCACTCATTCACTCCCTAGCCTGTTCAGATTTTATATAGAAATTAAGCTGCAAAAACTTGAACTGTCTTGAATTCTGTGTTTTTATGATGTCATATAAAACGAAGCATGCATATATATACATTAGTCTACCTATTTAGTCAGCATCAGTTTAGCCCCACCCTTTTTACACTGAAGTTATAAGAAGCGTTTCAACCCAAATTGCTTTTTGAGGCACAATACAGTGTAGTCAATCAGAACAGAGGTCATTAAAGGCACAGTATCAAAAATAGCCTGTTTAATTCTAAGAGATAAATAGAGGGCCTTTAAGTATTCAGACGGATTCACTTTGTATGGCAAGTATAGGGATACAGTGATGCCCATTTACAGCAGGATATCTGTAATGCTTATGTCCAATTCACATGGGATAATAAATTAATGCACTGTGTCACTAGTGTTTCCATTAGGTTGGGAATTCACAGCCAACAGTCAATATCACTGCATAAAGTCCAACTTTCTTTCTGTCGTTTTTACGTTTTAATGTTCAGATTGGAACACTTGGGGTAGGACAGTAGATATCTTCTTAAATGTATCCACAAGTAAACGAGTCCTCAAGTTCTCTCACGCTTAAGAAACTCTTTTCCACAGATTATGACAGCTTTTTACTGACTTGTCAATTTGAGCAAGATTAATATAATTTAGGGTTATTTCTATATCTCATTTTATAGAAGCTAACAGGGAGCATGCATTCGAAATAATGAGCCATTCTAAAAAGAAAGTGTACCTATTTTGAGAGAACATGTCATTATTTAGAAAAAATAAGTACCTTAAAAAGTCCAAATGATGAGAAGTCCAACATAAGACCAAATTTGACTGACATTGCTGCCAGAAATGGGGAAAAACAGCTGGCGTTGTTATTCACCTGGCAGTAAACAGCTTTTATTTGTTGGATCGGTATCTGAGCTACAACAACGATGGCCATATTAACCCAAAAATAAAAAGGTGTTAAACAGCAACACAATCATCCAGTCTGTATTTACCAGCATCATTGGTAAATTGGAGTAGGCGGTTCAGTATAATAATCATTCGTGTTTTGTGCTTTGAGAAGAAACGAGCGATTGCCCTTTCAGTCTTATCATAGGTGCTAAGTGGCCACTTAAATCAAGACCGTCGCTTCTGATTGAGTTTGTGATGCCGCTCTGATTCAAGTGACTTACAGGTTCTGTCAGATTACAAACTGAATTTACATGAAGCTCTCAGCATCACTCCATTTTCCTTATCGCTCCTTTCTACTCGGTTGTTGATTTTTTCATCTTATTCACCCATCCCTTGCTTTTCTCTGTCCAATTTGTCCTCCTATCCTCCACTTCCTGTTTAAGTCCATTTTTCTATCTGTTGCATTGTTTCTATGTCCTGTTCTTGTGTTCCTCTCCCAGAGATACAAAATCGGCAAAGATGAATGGGTAAGAATGACGGATATTCACAGACTGGAGTAGCACTGTAAAAGAAAAGAAAATGTAGAGGATAACTTCAAAGCGTGCTACGTTTACACAGTTTATGGGAAATGATTGCCTGGACACATTTTACTCCTTTACAGCACAACACAAACATCTAAAGTCCTTTCAAATGAGTTAAGGCAATTGTTTTTCAAGAAAAATTGGATAAACTCATGTGTTTGTCAGTAGCCTCCTCTCCACCGGCTACTTCTTCAGCCAGACTTCAGCGTAGTTTTAACCTCTGGCTCCTGATAAAGCTGATCTGCTGATTGGTGATGAGTCCCATGACATGCATGTGATCATTTGAGCCTGCATTAAAGCAGTGACTTTAAACAGCTATAAGCTATGATTTCATTTTTAAAAGTAAAAAAGCTTGTTCTTATTATACTTTTTACTGTTATTCAGCAAGATTTTGCCACTGAGTTACAAGTTTTAGATACTTTCATGTTTAAACATGAAGACATTTCAATATTCATCGATTACAGTGATTTAAGCACAAGCCTCAATAAATAATACTACTAAATATGTAACTTTGTATGTATTTTTTTCACATTTCTTTCCAAAGTGAGCATTTTTATTTCTATTTTATTCTCAAAACTGCTGCATTCTCAAAAAAAGATGGTTCTGCAAAGAGTCTTCAGTAAAAGGGAATGGATCTTACATAGAACCATGAGTCCTACATGGTTCTCTGTATGGTGAAATGGTTCTGCAGATTGATGGAGAATGTGTTGTATATGGTTCTATATAGCATCAAAAAGGGTTCTGCTGTTGTGACAATGTCAAGCTTGAAACAATAGTAGAACCCTTTTTGGTGCTATATAGAACCATTTTCAAAAAGATTCTACCCAGCACCTATATATAGAACTTGTGGTTCTAAATAGAATCGTTCCCAAAAGAACCTTTGTAGAGCCATTTTTCTAGACTAAAGTGTCTAGACTATAGAGACTGCTTTGTCATCAATCAAAGAAGACTTAATATTGATCCTATCTTTTTAAACATTTCCCTAAGTCTGGAAACTAGTATTATAATCTGGCTGAGAAATACTGTCCATCTAGCTCAGAACTGCTGAGTGTGGCCGGTGGAGACACAGCAGACATTTTTTTTGCCTAGAGCTGTAGAGGTTCTCATTAGCAGCCCTGTCTCTTCTCTATGCTGAACATCGAACTTAAGTGACCTGTCCAAGCTCTGCCACCAAAGCGTTCTTTCATGGCAAATGTTGTGCTTTGTTTCAAATCCTTACATAACATTGCATTTCCAGTTTATAATTCTATGATATTAAGCTATACTATACAGCTGGACCTGGACTATGTTATTAAAGAGCCACACTATGTTGTTTCAGCTGGACTGTGTTAATAAAGAGCTGGACTATGTGGTTATAGCTGGATTGTGTTAATAAAGAGCTGGACTATGTGGTTATAGCTGGACTGTGTTAATAAAGAGCTGGACTATGTGGTTATAGCTGGACTGTGTTAATAAAGAGCTGGACTATGTAGTTATAGCTGGACTGTGTTAATAAAGAGCTGGACCATGTGGTTATAGCTGGACTGTGTTAATAAAGAGCTGGACCATGTGGTTATAGCTGGACTGTGTTAATAAAGAGCTGGACTATGTGGTTATAGCTGGACTGTGTTAATAAAGAGCTGGACTATGTGGTTATAGCTGGACTGTGTTAATAAAGAGCTGGACTATGTGGTTATAGCTGGACTGTGTTAATAAAGAGCTGGACTATGTGGTTATAGCTGGACTACGTTAATAAAGAGCTGGACTTTGTGGTTATAGCTGGACTATGTTAATAAAGAGCTGGACTATGTGGTTATAGCTGGACTGTGTTAATAAAGAGCTGGACTATGTGGTTATAGCTGGACTGTGTTAATAAAGAGCTGGACTATGTGGTTATAGCTGGACTATGTTAATAAAGAGCTGGACTATGTGGTTCTAGGTGGACTATGTTAATAAAGAGCTGGACTATGTGGCTGTAGCTGGACTAGCCTAGTGATTGGAGCCATCAATCAGAAGTTTGCTGGGTCAAATCCCATGACTGACTAGGTATACTTGGTCGTGTCCTTGGCCAAGGCACTTATCCCCTCACTGCCCCAGGTGATGCTGGTCTACTATGCTCCCCGATTGGGTATAGCTAGGCAGCAAAATGACAAATTTCCCTTGTGGGACCAATACAGTACATAACTATGTGGTTGTAGCTGGACTAGATCATTACAGCGGTGATCCATGTTGCTGTAGCCAATGAAAACTACGCAGGTTGGGACAAACACACAAATTTGCCTCAACACTAATGCTATAGCTCGATTACACAGCAAAATACTTACTTACATCCTTAGTTACAACAACTGATAATGGTAACAGTGTGATGTTTTACACACATAGCAAATAAATGCACTGAATTTTAAAACATACTAATTAAGTACTCTAGAAAACACAGAGCGAAGAACTACACTTAAAAAATACGGTTCTTCAAGGATTCTTTAGGCAACGGTTCTGTGAGTTCTTTCATGCTCAAATGCGTAAATGGGTCTTTGCATGGTGACATTGTCCTTCCTATTGGTAGAGAATGTGTTGTGTATGGTTCTATACAGCACCTTTTTGAAAAGGGTTCTATACAGCACCTACTATTGTTATGATATCAAACTTGTAGCAGAACTTTTTTTCGTGCTCAATCTGAAGAACAATTTCACCAAGCAAAGAACCATTTAAGCATGAAATGGTTCCATTGCATTTACTAAAAAGCCTTGATGAACCATCTTTTTAAAGTGTGTAGGTGTTTTTACCAAAACTGCAGTTTCTCTTTCAGTTGATTTATTTATTTTTTTTAACCAGCGTTATATAAAGATTTTGCTATGAAAGAACGTATTTGTGGGCGGAGCATGGAGAGGTAATTTCAAGGAGTGATTACACATTTATACTATTTATAAAATGAGACAGAAGCTCATCTTTCAAGCTTTAGTGTACATGTAATATCCTACATGTACTGACCCTATTATTATGATACAGACACACATTTGTCTGGGCAGAATTATAAAACCAGGATTTTAAGTGCCAACTAAGTCTCTCTCTCTCTCTCTCTCTCTCTCTCTCTCTCTCTCTCTCTCTCTCTCTCTCTCTCTCTCTCTCTCTCTCTCTCTCTCTCTCTCTCTCTCTCTCTCTCTCTCTCTCTCTCTCTCTCTCTCTGTCCCTGTAGGCTGATGACACAGATAAGATGGGGGAGGTGGTGTACTTTCCACGCAATGGCACCTTCAATCTCATGTACTACCCGTACTATGGCAAGAAGGCCCAGGTAAATATACACACTCAATGAAAAGTTATAGGCACATTCTACTGCTTGTCTTGGTGCGATGTTATTGTCACAATAACCATAACAGATTTATGTTCTCTTAAAAAGAACTTATTAATATGTGGTTTATTGCCTGCCCTGCGTTGTGATTCGTTCACAAAGCATTCAGAAATGTCAAGAGCAAAGTTTTTGATTAGCTTTCTGCTAGACAGTGAAAACATGTTGGATCATTTGTTCCCACATCTTTCTATTCAATAACTCTGTTAGAGACCTCCTGTACACTCATTACCGCTTTAAGGTGAAGGCAAGGCTCAACTGCTTTAGTCTGAATAGGTTTTGTATGTAACTTTGTTCATGGTTGTGACATCACAACCATACTATTTTCTTATAAAAAAGCAACAACAGTGTGGTTTTATCTACGTAAGTGTGCAAGCAAGCACACATTTACATGTTCTGTCTACTTGTGCTGTCCATTTCATCTCAGCATGGGCATCTTTGTGAAGGAAGGAGGCAGGAGGTCCTCACCTTTCCCTTGTTTCTGTCCACTGCAGGTGAATTACTCGCAGCCGCTTGTGGCAATTAAGTTCCTCAACATGACCCTAAACACAGATATCAATGTGGAGTGCAAAATCAACGCCAACAACATCCCCACCAACAACGAGCGGGACAAGTTCGCTGGCCGTGTTTCCTTCAAGCTGAGGATCAACTCTAGAAACTAAGTGGACCGAAGTGCGTTACCTCAGTGTATATACACACACACACACACACACACACACACTTTATACACACATGCATACGTCCTCCTCACTCCATCCTATCATGCAGTGGGTGCTCTTAGAGACACATGCCAGACACAGCACTCAGTTCACTCTCTCAGCTGTGTTTACAGTGACTGTTGTACATTGTCACCTCCAGTGAAGGCGTTAGTGAGTGAATCAGAAATGCTAAGGCGCTGCTGATTGCGCTGTGTCTGCTTGTTAGGGCTGCACAGTATGGACAAAATATCATATAGTTACATGTTATGCATATGATATGCCTTGCAATATATTCAGAATACAATAGTGAATCAATAATAAACTCCCAGTCCCTGTACCAGGTTCAGAAAAAGAAATACTCTTGCCAGAGGAGCTATTGTGTGTGCAGGTCCCCGTAAGCACCAGTAGAAGTATTTTATTAATTTCAGTATGAATCACAGCTTTTTCCTCAAGTTATTGATTTGTTTAATCAGGGTGAAGTCAAAATCCAACTTCATTGATTTTCTCGTTCAGATTGGTAGTTTGTGACACAAATGGATTTGTGTGAGATCAGCACACAGTAAAACCCCTGATTGGTTCAAGAGCTCGTTTGCTTATTGCAGCCTTCTGTCATATCAGGCAACAAGGCTTGTGCCATAACATAATAACATCTGTGACTGTGCAGCCCTAGTGTGAACACACATCTGCGTGTGTGTGTGTGTGTGTGTGTGTGTGTGTGTGTACACTGAGCATTTCAGAACTTACTCTATTTTCTCAAAAATCAAAAGGCGAGAAATCTATTTATATTGCATGATTATCAATGAGAAATGATCTAAAGCGGTGCGATTTTCATGTCATGCCTCAGAGGCAGGGTGTAATAACACTAATAACAATAATACTGTACAATACAATACAAGTGTTGTTAAATGGTTTCATAAGTGTGTTTCCATGTTTTTCTGGCGATAGTTATCCTCGGCTGCCAGTGATGGAGACGACCACATTTCTGCATGTGTTTTCCCCTCAGGGGTCATTGAGGGGAAAGATGTATGTGTGTCTGTAATGCTGCGTTCATGACCAAGTGGCCACCTTTTAAGCAGGAAGAATCCACATGTACAGAACTCGGAATTCCCACTCTGAAATTAGGAGTTTGTCAAGAGCGACTTCTCCGTGTTGTAATGCCATGACATCATTTATGTACAAATGATAGCGCGTTTTAAGCTTTTCTATTTGCATATGGTGTTCTGTTTATGTTTGATGTTGATCAATACAGGGAGCAAACTTATATTATTATAATGTGTATAAGATCAAACTCTGTGCTTTCATGTCAGATTCTGTGCTATATTAGCAGTGAAGTACCAGCCACCTTTAAAATAAATGAAGAATTCACAGATCTTAAAGAGTATTTCAAAGGAAGCTTCCTTCCGCAAATTGTTTTCTTCATTCTGCCCAGGTAACTTGATGTAAACAGAGTACTTTGGAGTGGTTTGATGTGAAATGGTTCATTGTAAAGACACTTACCAACGCAGATTTCTTTACAGTGGAGGTGATAGGAACCAGAGATCATGATGCCTACAAGGCAAACATGGACATTATTACTACCCAATAAGACCAGTGAATCTACACATAGCTTCTGAGTTTTATATGTAATATAAATATTAGTAAAATAATGGAAAACTGAGAAAATACGTTTTCTTCTGGAACTATGTTGCCACACAACACCCTATACCTCTTGTACCTCTTCACCATGAATGGATTTTAAAAAATATGTTTTAGGCCAAATCCTTCTCTAAACCTATAGTAAAACTATAAATGCCTTAGGCAACAGGTTTAATGTAGTAGCTTTCTGTGAGGGAGCTTTTAGAGGTCCTCAGACGTCTGGTTCCTATCACCACCACTGTGGACACCTCTGACTCAGAAAGTTTCTCGAACGGAGCATTTTGCATCAAATCGTTTACATTTTAACCCTCTTGTCATGCAGCAATGTTGGCTTTAAAGCTGAAGCAGCTAAGAAGCTCTAAAGTGGGACGTAGGAAGCTATGAGTTGGAAAATTCCAAGCTCC
Organism: Pygocentrus nattereri; assembly: GCF_015220715.1. Taxonomy (NCBI): domain Eukaryota; kingdom Metazoa; phylum Chordata; class Actinopteri; order Characiformes; family Serrasalmidae; genus Pygocentrus; species Pygocentrus nattereri. The sequence goes on from NC_051233.1 coordinate 27,150,536, forward strand.
CATTTGTCATGGATGCAGCATAACATCTACCCCCATTTTACTATTTGTTTGGATTTGTAAGAGAGTTCATGCACTGGTCATTTCTGCAGTTTCATTTTTGCCGTCGTTGTGTGCGTAATGCTGACATCACACGCACATCCTACATTCTCCAACACTCCTCATTTCTATGAGATGTGGCTATTTATGATGATTTATATGTACAAATAGTTCATTTCTTCTGTTTGTTTTGTTTTTGGTTGGGTTTTTGCATGTATAATAATGTGTATTTCACAAGTGGAAGGGATATTTTCTATTGATTTGCACTCAGTCAGGTTCCATTTAGTGGAGAGGAAGACAGATGTATGTGTGTGTGTGTGTGTGTGTGTGTGTGTGTGCGTGCGTGCGTGCGTGCGTGTGTGTGTGTGCGTGTATCTTTCTCTATCTTTTATCCTTCTTTCTTGTATCATGTCTTACGTTATTGTGAGAGCATTAGCTCTCAGCTCATTTGGAGGTGGTAGAGATAGAGAACGTTAGAAAATTGCAAAGGAAAAGTTTTGTCTTTCATTGAAATCACTCTGCAACTCTGTAGCGCAGTTCGCTCTGCAACCTGCATGAGAGAATAAAACAAACCAGTTACACTCACTTCATTCCTGCTTCTCTTCATTCCCTCCATCCACACTGCTGTATCATCTGTACCTCGGGTGGTTAAAAGGACACTTCAACATTTTTTACCTAACCTCTGTCTGCTATATATATATATATATATATATATATATATATATATATATATATATATATATATATATATATATATATATATATATATATATATATATATATATATATATATATATATATATATATATATATATATATATATATATATATATATATATATATATATATATATATATAAAACCCATCTACTCATAATGTGCTCATTATTATAGGAGCCGGGCGGCACGGTGGCGTGGTGGGTAGCGCTGTCGCCTCACAGCAAGGAGGGCCTGGGTTCGATTCCCCGGCCGGGTGATCAGGGTCCTCTCTGTGTGGAGTTTGCATGTTCTCCCCGTGTCTGCGTGGGTTTCCTCCGGGTTCTCCGGTTTCCTCCCACAGTCCAAAGACATGCAGTCAGGCCAATTGGATGTGCTAAATTGTCCCTAGGTGTGAGTGACTGTCTGTGTCTGTGTGTCTGCCCTGCGATGGACTGGCGACCTGTCCAGGGTGTATCCTGCCTTCCGCCCGAAGACTGCTGGGATAGGCTCCAGCTCCCCCCCGCGACCCTGACGGAGAAGCGGCTTAGAAAATGGATGGATGGATGGATGGATTATAGGAGCCAGTGGGCAGTTAGTTGCAGAATTCTGTCAGTAAAGGTTTATGAAGCTTGGAAAACTGAGCTGGAACACATTCAGTAAGACATTTAGACTTTCTCCCACGTTTGTCTCATCCCAAAAGCTATATTGCTCATGATATATAGTTAGATATTTCAGTAACAAGGGTTCTTGGAGAGTATTTGGAGAGTACGGGGGGTTTTCCGTTGCTATTTCACAGACAGAAACGTGAAAAATAGTTTGTGGTAATCAACTGTATGCTTCAGATGCAGCAGAGAGAGATTAGGTTAAAAAATGCTGGACTATTCCTTTAAAGAGGCTCATCAGTTCCACAAAATGAATGGCATAAGGTTGAGTGACACACACACACACACACACACACACACACACACTGCCCTTCTGTGTCATATCCTCCAGCAGCACCAGTGTGTGTGCTCTTCCTCTAACTAAATAATCTCTTAATCTGATTGGGTAATCCAGGGCAGGTAGTGTTCTTCATCCCTCCATCAGTCAGCTTTTCCTCCCCACCCCCACAGCACCTGCTCTTTCTTTCACTCTGTCACATTCTGTCCTTCTCTATTCTCTCTTTATGCTTTTTTTCTGTTTTACTTATTGAACTTATGTATTGATATATATATAAAACCCCTAATATACGTGTTGCTGTTGTCAGAACAAAACATTGGCTCTCCAAAATGGTAACTTTACAGGAGAAGGAAAAAAACTACTTTTAATGTAAATCAATGGAATCAGACTTTTTTTCCAAGTCATTTTTGGCCATTTCTTTTGTTTTATTCATCATGAAATAATCATCTAAAGGGTAAGAGGTGTTTTCAAATTATGTCAAAACTGAAAAAACGACAAAAATTGAGATATGAGGTTTTCTTCCGACAACAGTGATTATATATAATTATTATATATAAAATATATAATAAATAAGGTTAAGCTAAAGTATATTACTCTTTACTCTTTATCAAAAACACATTGTCTAATTATCAATGTTATATTATGAATATATACACCAATATATGTACCAGTATTTACTGCTGGTATGTACAGTAAAATTCAATAAGGAATGTAGAACCTCCACATAAACCCCTTAGGGTTTAAAGTGTGTGTGTGTGTGTGTGTGTGTGTGTGTGTGTGTAATAAATACGACCCCAGAGGTCCCTGTCCCTTCACTGCCCAATGCATATTTGATAGCCGTGCTGTGAGGAAAGAAGCAGACAGCCGATCCATCAGACCACAGGGGTCAAAGCACTATTAAATATTCATGAGCCTCAGGTTCCATATCGCCTCTCATTAACACAGCCTGTCACAGGCATCCGCTCTCATTAGCATATGCAAAAAGAAAGATGTCTTAACATACTGCCATCAGCAACATTCACTTACCACGTGCCAGCCATGAACATTTCAAAACAAGAACAGCGCCTCCTGGTGACTCCTCCTGGTATAGTGGAGTGGGCTGCACACCCTCCAAAATGAACTTCCTCTGCCTGGTTTGTGACATTATCATTACAGTTTTAAAGGGCTGTAGTTAGCTTCATATTCACACAGCTTCTTATTGGAGGAACCAGAAATGTACCTGCTGCACCCTTTTGAATTAGAATAAGAGGCCAACTTCAGCTTCATACAGTTTTCAGAGACTTTTCACGGCTCAATCAACAGTCGTATTTTAACAAGTGCAGCAACAGTGTTAATTAGTGTTAATTACATCTTACATTTCCTATACCCACCTATATCCATTATATAGTACTAAAGGTGATGCAAAAAGCAATATTACGCTGCATATTTTTCTTTTACGCTGCATATTTTTCTTTGGTCTTTTTAGTTGGAATGTGTGAAAACTGGTTTGATAGAGTATAGCAATATGAGATATAATGAATATATATATATATATATATATATATATATATATATATATATATATATATATATATTTATATGTATATATATATATATATATATATATATATATATATTCACTGATGTACATTTGAAAGTCTAGATTTAACACAAGAATGGGCTGAATGTGTGAAAAAAGAAGCTGTATTTTTATTCTCAGTGCTTTTTCATTTGAGATTAAGAATGTATTGCTATGGAATGTAAAAAATAAAGAAGTTTCAAGCTTGAGGTTATAACCAAATAAAATGCAAACTTGAGAGCTACAGCTACACTCTTTGTCCCTCAGCACTTTTTTTTGCTGAACAGCAATACTGAGTCCAAGTTCAATGCAGACAACAGTGATGTGTATATATATATCACTGTTGTCAGAACAACAGTCTCCAAAATGGTAACTTTACAGGACAACGAAAAATCCTACATTACTTTTAATGTAAGTCAATGGAACCAGACACCTTTGCAATTTGGGTCATTTCATCTGGTCCAGTCGTCATTTGATCATGAAATTTACATACAATGTAAAGGGCAACGGGTATTTTAACATTATGTCAAAAACTAACAAACAAGACTTGTTTTAATTACAGCCTGTACTGTCAACAATGCTTTAAGTGCGGAAATTTAACCTAGCAAGGTGGAGCGTGTGAGCCGCCTGCAGATGTGTTCAGTCAGAATGTGCTGTGACATCACAACCATGACTAACTACATATTCTGGACTTGCTGGCTAAAATAACAGGCCTGGAGTTTATTTTATAGAAAATAATCACAGTTTAAATCACAGTCAGGCCTAAAGGTGTGTGTATTGAAGCGGGTGATGTAACAGTTCTGTTCTCGGCTCTTCTTAGAACTGATGCAGCACATTTAAGCTCAGGCGCTCCACTGTGTTCAGTGATTAAAAGGGAAGCATGTGGGCCTTTCATCAAACAGATCAAACCAAAAGAGGGCAAGAGAGACAAGACAGAGCAGGTAGAGGGTTCAATACGGTCTGTAATCTCTCTCTCTTTCTCTTACTAAACTCCCCCCCCCACACACACACACTCATGCACACATATTGCTCAGTGTAATTTGATTCCTTTTTAAGTCCTGCGTTGTCAGTCATGCGTTCATTTCAATGAATGTGTTTAATCGGCTTGTGAAAGCAACCTTTCTCCCTCACCTTCACGTCACATCACCTTCTCTCTCTCTCCTGCTCTCCTGCTTTCTGTCTCCCTCCATGAATGACATTAACTCTGAGAGAGAGAGAGAGAGAGAGCAAGAGAGAGAGAGAGAGAGAGATTAGGCAGTATTAAGGGTATTTGGAGTCTAAAATAGTCCTATCAAAAGCAGGTGACGCTCACGCACAAGATGACACACACACTCGGCTTCACACTGCAGGTCCAGTCCTGCAAGCTGTCTTTCACAGGCCAGCGTCTACTTTGCAGGCATTGTTACTCCTCATATTCATCCATTTAAAAGGCCAGGCTGTGGTCATCTCTTCAAAACAGCCCCATAACAGTTCACTCAGTCTCAATCAGTGATGTTGTTCCATACAGAAAAATACACGTACGCATATTGATGCCAATTTTTTCTTTGGACAGCGGCGATGTGTACATCTCTGCTCTCGGAACAAAACCTCTTATCTCCAAAGTGCTAAGTTTACAGACAAAGGCAAAAGCATACTTCACTTTCAGTGTGAGTCAATGGAACCAGACATTCTTTCCCAGTTATTCTAGTTATTCTTTTGGTCCATTTATCATGAAATGTATACACAGTCATGAGCACCATTCATTTTCAAATTATGTCAAAAACTAAAAAAACGACAAAAATGAAGATGCTGTTCCGACAGCTGCCCTGTGATGGACTGGTGACCTGTCCAGGGTGAATCCTGTCCTCCGACCAATGACCACTGGGATAGGCTCCAGCACCTCCCTGCGACCCTGAGGGAGAAGTGGCTTAGAAAATGTGTCTGTGTGTATGTGTTCTGACAGCAGTGAGATATATGTATATATATACATATAGCTACAACAGTACAGAGACTACTGTAAATAGCAGAACACCAACTACAATAACTACTTTTTAAAAGGAAATTCCACAGATTTTTACTTTTTTTTTACATAATTCAGCACTAAAGATATGTGAAATGATTCATTTGTAGAGACATTTATAGACTCAGATTTCTTTACAGTGGTGGTGATAAGAACCAGGGGTCACAATGTCTACAGCATAAATATAGCCAGTATATTTACCATCCAAAGCCACTAGTGAACCTATACCCATCTTATGAGTTGTATATGTAATGTTGATGATAGTAAAATAGTGGTAATTCTTTATATGTATATATATATATATATATATATATATATATATATATATATATATATATATATATATATAAAAGCTTCCTTTGGAGACTATTTTGCCTTAGAACTTCCATAAAATAAACTGATTAAAATACGCTTTACACCAAAAACCTTATGACAAAATTACCATAAAACAATGTCTCAGACATTTGGCAGTGTATTTGTGATTTTCAGTTAATAACTTTCTGTGAAAGAACTTTTAGATACATTAAAATCCCCAGACGTCTGGTTCCTATCACCACCACTGTGAACAATCCTGACTTGGCAAGTTTCTCTAGAGTGGAGAATTTCACACCAAACCACTCTGAATGGTTTTGTCATATCTTAACCACACAGTTGTGCAGAAAATCCCACATCCTGCAAGCAAATCTTTGACCCAAAGGTAAGAAATATCAAAAGTGGTTGAGTAAACTGCGGTTAAACTGACATTTTTGATGACCTCAGTGGGGCTACACTCCTTCACGTTTCCTCACCTCATTATTTTTTATGTGGATGACACCAAAACTAAAAAAAAAATCACCTTTTTTCTGTGCATATTCAGTCTGGCCACTGCGTTTCTTGCCATAGACGAACTGTTTGACCCCTGATTCTGTTAATTAGCATCATTCTCGCTGACAGGCCTTGTGCTTTGTTCTTGAGCTATTCGTAGCAAGCTCTTCTTGGAACCTGCACAGGTGACTGACGTAGAACATCTCAAGATACATGACTTTGGTTTGGCTCCACTTATAATAGGATGCAGTTCTCCTGCTTTGGCAAGTCACTGTGTCCCTTTGGATGAATTAAAGGAGCCTCTCGCTGGAGTTAAAGGGGAAGTCCACCAATTTTCTTCATAGTTAAATGGTCAACGTGCCAGCAGAGTCATTCAGAGTGGTCTGATGTGAAATGCTTCATTCTAGAGCAACTTACAGAGTCAGAATTGTTCACAGTGGTGGTGATAGGAACCAGACATCTGAAGTGTTTTAAGCTTCTAAAAGCTCCCTCACAGAAAGCTATTACATGAAATTCTAGTGTATACACAGGATGATGTGAGACATTGTTTTGTGACAGCATTTTGGCCTAAAATATATTTTAATACATTTATTTTTATTAATCAATTTATGGAGGGATACACAAAGGGCGTTATAAGGCAAAATAATCCCCAAAGGAGACAGATATTTGCTGATTTTCCACTATTGTGCCACCATTGACATTACGTATAAAACATTAGAACACTCATGTAGGTTCACTGGTCATTTTATAAACTGGATAATAAAAGAAATGGCTATATTTGCACAGTAGACAAGGGTGACCCCTGGTGCCTATCACCACCACTGTAAAGAAATCTGAATCAGTAAGCTTCTCTACAATAAATCATTTTACATCAAACTACGTTGAATGACTTTTATTTATATCTCAACCACTGCATCATGCATTTTAAAAAGTTGGTGGAATTCCCCTTTAAGACAGCACCTGAACTGCTCAGATCTTCTTGTGTGCAATGCTGCCCTCTGCCTGCAGCTAATAGAGGCACACATGAGTGACGTTATGAAAAAAGAGCAACAGAGCTTGGAGTTCTGCCTAACAACCACTGTAAAGCAGTTTTAGACCTCAAACACATCATCCATATGGCTCGACACAGCTGAAGAGGAACACTGTGTCCATGTGTCCATGTGTCTATGATAAACTGGCCTTCGTGGATCCAAATGTCGATGACATCTATGGTGCAAATTTAGCCTACAAATTTAACCTGGCTCTGTCACCAGCTCTTTCTGGTCTAACAGTCTTAGAGCTTTCAGTGAGCTGTTTTATATCAATACACCCCACAAATCCCTCCTGCACCCTTTCTGGACCGCCACTGGGCATCTCCTCTGGACGTCTTACCTCTTCTTCCCTCCAGGCTGGATAACTGATGTGCTCCTGGTGGAAAAATCTAAGCTAAGAAGCTAAGATCAAACATGCTAAAGATACTTTAACGTATTTGTAAAAATACAGTCATTTTTCTTCTCCTTGTTCATTTTGCTCATAATTCTCTGTAAGTTAAAGAAATTTTTCAGAATTTCTGCATAATTTAGTCATTGACGCAGAGCACGTTGTTCTAGAGAAACTTACGGACTTACCGATGCAAATATGCCATTTTACTTGCCGTTCAAAACCACACGTGTGTTTTCATATCGCTGTTGTCAGAAGAAAACCTTGCATCTCCATTTTTGGCGTTTTTTATTTTTTGACATAATTTGAAAACACCTGTTAGCCTTTAAATTGTAGGTAAATTTCATGATGAATGGACTAAAAGAAACAGCCCAAACTTGGTGCAAAAGGTCTGGTTCCATTGATTTACATTAAGAGTAAAGAAAGCATTTTCCTTCTCCTGTAAAGTTACCATTTTGGAGATTTGATGTTTTCTTCAGACAGCAATGATATATAATGTGACTATAATAAAGCCAAAATGTAACAGTGGGGAGCGATGAGGAGACGGACGCATATGCAGAGAAAAGTGAGATTTATTAAGGGTAAATCCAGAATCAGGGTCAAGACGGTCCATGGTCAGAGAGCCAACACGGAGAGCAAGAGGGACGGACATAACGAAACAAACACACATGGCAGACCAAAATATAAGCACATGGATAACTGGGAGGGGCCAATCATGAGACAAAAACACTTTCTTTTGGGACTATTTTCTTTACAACAGCCTACATATGTATCTTCACTATTAATGGATTTAAAATACTGTATCAGGCTTTAGGCAGCATTTATGTAAATATGTCATGTATCAGCTGTCTGTGAGGGAGCTTTTAGAGGCATTGGATTCTTCAGACGTCTGGTTCCTATCACCGGCACTGTGAACTGTTCTGATTCGGCAAGTTTCTCTGAAACAGGGCATTTCACATCAAACCACTGTGAATGCCTTTGTTTACACCTTTACAAATTAATTATGATTAAGTGATACTTAATAGTCCCACAAAGGGGAAATTTCACCTCTGCATTTAACCAGTCCGTGCAGTGAAACACCACATACACAGTAGTGAAGACACGCACTAGGGGGCAGTGAGCACACTGGCCTGGAGCAGTGGGCAGCCCTATCCACAGCACCCAGGGAGCAGTTGGCAGTTAGGTGCCTTGCTCAAGGACACCTCAGTCACGTACTGTCAGCTCAGGGGATCAAACCAGTGACCTTCTGGTCACAGGGCTGGTTCGCTAACCTCCAGCTCACGACTGCCCATTATTTAGAGATTTTGTGAATTTGGTGAAATTCCCCTTTAAAATACCAAAAAGCAGCATAAACATATCAGCCAATGCAACAAACATAGATTTTAAAAATACAAACTTTTACGGTTACACACACCATATTCAAATGGACTGTTACTGAGGTTAATATAATTCAACTGTTTTTACAGCTAGTATTACAATCTTTGATTTTTACGAATATTTCTCATAGTATTTATAGAGTTATTGGCTCCATGTCTGGCCGTGTGTCTCTTATGGCTGAAAGATAACAGGTGTAACTTGTAACAGACCAGAGTCCAGTATGAAATACAAGCTCAGCAGCTCAGTGTCATAAAGTCTGATATGATAAACAGTGACCTGATAAAATGAAAACAGGACAGCCGCAAAAATCAAGACATGCAAAACAATATCTGGCAACACCTTCTGTCCACAGACACAAAGGTCCTTTTTTTAGACCAGCTGAATCAGGTTTTCTCATGGCAGCCAAGGAATGATGCCAAAGGAACTAGAGCATCAGTGAGGCATAACAAAGCTGAAGGTCAACATGCAATGAGCAATGACCACTTTAACTTATCCGATTATATCAACCACAACTTCTATATCATGTTTCACTCAGAAATGTGTCTAAGCACAGAAGTAAAATGTGTTAGCAATGTCCATTCACATTGACTTCAAGGTCTTTTAAGCACTTAATAACCTGTATTTAACAGCGAACCTTTTTATTAGTGCTCAGAGAGAAAGTGTTCACATGAAATATCAGAATTTTTTGCGTATGAACATTTTGTTGCCCAACAATAATCAATGCAATGCACCCAAATAAGTGTCCCTCTGACCAAGTAACGTCAATTGAAATGATCTTTCTGTGCTGCAATGATGTCAGTGAAGCACCATCATCTTCCTCTTTGGAGTGCTTTATCCCTGATCACCTGAAGATCTAACATCAATATCTAAGGCCTCAATTTAAATGAATGCACATAGATATAGAATAGAGAACAGCTCAATTGCAAGTGTTAAGTTGACTTCTATGGGGTTTTATATTGTCTAGTGGAACTCTGTTGACATGCATTGCAACTTCATAATTCTCTGTAATTGTAATTCAGAATTCTATAATTCTCTAGCAGAGGAGTGCCGTATCCTAGTCCTGATGATCTACCACCCTGCAGAGTTAGCCTAAATCTAACACGCCTGAGGTAATGAAGACCTTCAGGGACATCTGAAGGTCCATTGACTGTCCAGGGAGGCAGATCTCCAGGACAAGGATTGGGGACCCCGATCTAGTGTGTCCTATAGTTTCACCAGCCTGTTGTATGTCCTTATAGTAAACCCAGCTTGATTTATGTACTTGTGATATCAAATCAAATCAAACTTTTTTGTATAACACTTTTTTTTTACAACGGATGTCACAAAGCAGCTTCACAGAATTCCAGAAAAGACAGAGTTTTAACAAGAATGTAAAACCTCCAGGTGAGCAAGCCAGGGGCAACAGTGGCGAGGAAAAACTCCCTCAGAGCTGAGGAAGAAACCTTGGGAGGAACCAGGCTCACCAGGGGGGACCCATCCTCCTCTGATCAAACTACCTACAAATGATTATATGAAAACATCAGTGTAGGGTGGGCAGCTTGTCCAAGGTAGGTGGTGGTAGCTGGGGCGTGGGCAGCTGGTCTGAAGTGGGTAGCAGGAGAGCTCGACAGTCAGTTGTCTATCAGTGTCCGGCATGTGGGCGGTTGTGTACTCGGAAAAAAGGCAGGGAGAGGGAATTCGTTTTATTCTGTCTGCTGTATGTAAAACAGGGCATGTGAACATTTACAAAGTGTGGCTAACGACTGACAATTAACTACCAAAAGCTAAACTGAACAAGTGGGTTTTCAGCCTAGTTTTAAAGATTGAGACTGTGTCTGAGCCCCAAACATTTTCTGGAAGATCATTCCAGAGTTTGGGGGCTTTATAAGAAAAATAAATAAATAAAAATAATCACTTATGGCTTCCTTCATCACTATGCTACATTACATTTCAGCTTCATTAGCATAGCATGTGTCCTTATAGTTATCATGTCTTTATGGTATCATTAGCATGCTGTGTTCAGTTATGGTATCATCAACATGGCCTATGTGCTTATAGCATCAACAGCATACTTAAGTTCTACTGGCATTACTGGCATGGCGTACTTCCTTTTAGTACCATTAGCATGGTGTCCCTAGTGTCCCCAACATCCTTACTTTGTCACTACTGTAGCATATGCCCTTAGAGTATGATTAGCATGCTAAGTGCCGGTGTGGTATCACTAGCATGCTTTGTTGACGATCAGAATCCCAGGTTTTTCAGATTGTGCATGTTTTGGTATTTCCTGCATGGCACGTGTCCTTTTAGCACCATTAGCAAGCTTCTTCCTCAAGGTGCCAAAAACATGCAATGTTTTCTCTTAATATGGTGTATATCCTAAGGCTTTATACTGTGAAACTTCCGTGCAACTTTAGTTGCTTGAAACTTACAAACAACATTTCTTTTGAGTTGCATAATGTAAAGCATGGCGTGATCATGTCAAATGACATGCTTCCAAACGATTGATTTCACCAGATCAAGGGAGAGAATATTCTACAAATGAGAAAGACAGTCAGAAGATGGTTTATTAGGGCTGAAAAGGAGAGTTTCCTGACCAACCTCATGCAAAGTTGGTGGGCTTTTTGTCAGGTTCCTGAACCATTGACAAGTTAGCGTTTCTGAAACCAGCCTGGCTTAACTAACTAACTAGCTTGTGTGTAGGTTAGGATATCATCACCGCTGCCAGCATGGCTTTTGTCCTTTTAGTGCTATTAACATGCTGATTCATTGTAGTTTCACTAAAATGTTGTGCGTAGGTAGCATGCCTTACTTTCATGCTGTATTTTCTGATGGTATCACCAGCCTAACATATGGTGTCATTATTCTGGTGTCATTAGTGTGCTTCCGTCCCTTATCACTATGGTATATGCTCTTATGGTACGACTAGCATGCTATGTGTCCTTCTGGTGTTGCCAGCATGGTGTGTTTCCTTATGGTATCACCACCATGCTGTTTTCTAATGGTAATACTGGCATGGTATGGTCTGGTATGTTCTCGGTGTAATCAGCATGCTGAATGGTATCGTTAGCATGATGAATGTGTTTGCAGTGCCACTTGCATGCTCTATTTCCTGATGGCATTAAGAGCATGTCCATATCACCTGCACACTTCAGGTTATGGTAACTCCAGCATGCCATGCTCCTCCAGTGCCATTTGAGTTTGGTTGTACACCTTCTGTATGGCCCTGACCACATGGTTGAGGACAACTGCGGCCTCCTCCTGTGTGTCCACACACACCAGCCTGTAGAAAAAGGCTCTGTCAGGCATTGCCACGAAGGCCAGCTCTGCTGCTTTCCTCACCCACCACGTGTGGTGCTGGGCCAGGGTTACACGGTAGGCGTCCCGGCAGAGTTCAGAAGGGCTCTGGGCTCGTCCATCCTCCGCAAGGCTGTGCAAGAAGAGCTGCAGCCAGAGCAGGGCACGATGCAACCGCAGCAAAGTCCTGCAGCCTGAGGCCTGAGGCTGGGTAAAGTCCACGAGACCCTGGGCCAGCTCTGCTTTGATCATGGAGCGTACAGATGTATAAGCCCTGCCCATCACCCCAGCTGAGGGATGAGTTGGTTCATCCTTTAATATGGAGGTGCCTGAAACTTGTTCTTCTGCTGTTGCCTCTTTTTGGGCAAGGTCACGGATGATGGAGGTTTTGGCCTCAATTTCTTGAGAGATGAAACCCACTAATGGGCCCAATGAATCCATGAACCTAAAGAGGGAACAAAAACACGTATTTGAACATTATAACGGTTGGAGATATCAACAACCTAGAAACCAGAGAAGTGAAACTTTCTGACAATATATCACATGAGGTAGTGGTACCAAGAACATCATTTTGGATAGCTTTGACTAATTCACTGGTGGGCCAAGTCTCAAAACTTAAATACGCTGATGATTTCTAGCATTTATGCCATGATTTTGTCTGTATTACCAAGGTTGCTTACTGGTTATGCTATAATGTATTTTGTAAGTTGCATGTAAATAAGCTCTTGTATGTGAAACTTGAATGTTGAGAAATGCCTCAAACACCCTCCCAACCCCTTTTTTATATGAATGCTGATTTCTTCTTACTAAAGATCTTCTTACTAAAGAAAAAAGTAGTCTGTCTGTGTGTGTAATCTCTTACTTGATCAGCTCGTCCCAGCTGGCCAGGTAAGGCTCCAGCAGCACGTCATCGGTTGAGAGAGGTGCGGCCTGCAGGTGCATCAGCAAAACACCAACCTGGAATCGCTGCCCTGGACAAAAGCCCAGCTGAACCATGTCATCTTCTGAGACATTGTTCCCATACAGACTGAGGGACTAAGGAAAAGGAGCAGAGAGAATCAGAGTTAGAGCTCAAAGGTTAAGTGAGAAAGAGTGGAGGAAGTTGGAAACGTCTGACTTGGAATGTTGTCAGGGGTCCATAGACTCTTTATTGCTGTTAAAGATCAAGGTTCAGAGCTCTGAACTAATCATGCCTTCGACTTAATTCAGAAATGGGAAGTCAGTGTCACTGCGACATTTTTTAGCTATAAAGTATGAAAAAAAATAGACACCTCCATGAACGCTTTGCTGTTGTTAGCAATGAGTTAGCTAGCTAATGTTAGTCGTTCTTCAGTAGTTTTCGTGTACGACTTATGAGCACTTGCAGGTCATCATGATGAAATCATGACCAGCCCCTATGGGATTTCTAATAGTGTAGCATTTTTGGCCATTCCAGATTAAACACAGATATTTGAAGCTTGTTAAAGAAAATGTCATATGTTTTATTTAAAGTTCGTAACTTATATATTATCATAAACTTTACATTGTAGGTGGTAGTTTTACAGTGACTCTTTCAGAAAAAGAGCCCTGATGTGGAGCTGCAGCTACTTTTTTCTTTAACAAGTGACTGAAACCCGGCTAGACCACCTTTTTATTTACAGTCAGTGATGCATCTTGTACATCCATCCATCCATCCATCCATCCTCCACCGCTTATCTGAATCCGGGTTGTGGGGGCAGCAGCCTAAGCAAAGAGGCCCAGGCCTCCCTCTCCTCTGCCACCTCCTCCAGGTCTTCCGGAGGGATGCCGAGGCGTTCCCAAGACAGTCGAGAGATATAATCCCTCCAAAGTGTCCTGGGTCTCCTCCCCATCAGACATGTCTGGAACACCTCCCTAGGGAGGCGTCCAGAGGCCATCCTTACCAGATACCCAAACCACCTCAACTGGCTTCTCTCGACGTGGAGGAGCAGCGGCTCTACTCCGAGCCTCTCATTTCGGCCGCTTGTATCCGTGATCTCGTTCTTTTGGTCAATCCCGAAAGCTCGTGACCATAGGTGAGAGTTGGAACGTAGACTGACCGGTAAATTGACAGCTTCGCCTTCTGGCTCAGCTCTCTCTTCACCATGACGGACCGGTTTAGGTTCCGCATTACTGCAGATGCCATGCCAATCCGCCTGTCAACCTCTCGCGCCATCCTTCCTTCACTCGTGAACAAAATTTGTGCATCCAAAACTTGTACATCCAGAAAGCCTAAAAGTAAATTTTTCTCACTAATTTGGTCTCATTGTAAATCAAAACGTGTCTAATTTCTCTGTCACTGGTTGATTAATTATGTCACTAGTTAATCCAACATGTAAGGCCTTCAGTTCAGCTCCTGAAGGCCTGATCAATATGAGAGCTTGCTTGGTTGTATCTATCTAGGTGCCACAAAGATCACATTTCCCTAACGAAATCTTCAGACCTTCCCCTTTGAAGTTAGATAACATTACCTAAGCAGAATATGACAACAGTATTAAACCATTCTAGTTTGGGCTGAGATCTTGATTTAAATCCAACACTACTGAAGGTGAGATAAGCTGGTGAAAAGACAATCTTTACACAGAAGCAATCAAAAGAACATTTGACTGAGAATTCAACTTCCCCTGCATTCACAGCTCTGATCATACCTGTTCATCCTGAATGTAAACCTTCAGGCAGTAGCCCCAGGGCTCCAAACCACCATCTATGACAAGGTAGGGAAGAGAAGAACAAGACTGCAGAGTCAGAAGTGCTTTTCAGAACACGTTACGCAGTCAGAACACAGTTCTCATCTCATAAACAGGTGCTTAGCTAAACTTTCCGAACAATACATTTCTCCCACAGTACACGCAGCATGAGGCCGATCACATCGCAGAGAGCAATGATGGTGCTCTCGTATGTTTGCAAATCTTACCCTTCTTAAGCAGTCTAATCCCACTCCTTCTCACATTGTTATCTGTGAACGAAGCCCACCAGACTCTTGATTACTTGCTTAAGCGTAAACAGAAGCTCTAACAGGATTAAAACAGAAGCCGAATGCACATCACACACTGCGCTGGGCTTGGCAGAACGCTGATTGGGGATCAGAGAGAAGGAGAATGAGCATTGTTTTATAGTATCTCTGGCTGCTTTGGTCACATAGCCTGGGTCACTGATGGATCTCAGCAGATAGCGCACTACACTAGTAGAGGCCATATCAGCCTGAATTTTATTGACAACAGATTCAGAAATGACATAATCAAGTCTATTTGAGATTACTGAACAACTCCACATGGGTTGATGCAGGAGTGAGCGCTGTTGCCTCACAGCAAGTAGGGCCTGGGTTCGATTCCCCGGCTGGGTGACCAGGGTCCTTTCTGTGTGGAGTCTGCATGGACTCCCTGTGTCTGTGTGGGTTTTCCCCCACAGTCCAAAGTCAGGCCAATTGGACATGGTAAATTGCTCCTAGGTGTGAGTGAATCTGTCTGTCTGCCCCACGATGGACTGGTGACCTTTCCAGGATGTATCCTGCCCTCCACCCTACGACTGCTGGGATAGGCTTCAGACCACCCACGAGCCAGGATGAGAAGAGGCTTAGAAGGTGTGTGTGTTATTATCAGAATACTCATTTCTCTTTTAGGTCCTTTATAAAGCAACACCCTGAAAAGTTCTATCATTTTTCAGGCCAGTGAATATGAATGTTGATACAGGCGACTGATCCTGAATCAGTGATATGAATATATATATATGAATATTTGTATGACCATTAACAGGGATAGTGGGAGTGGGGCTGATACAGTAAATTAAATATGTCCCAATCAGAATCAGAATATGGATTAATTGCTTCTGTAAGAATATAAATATGAATATGAATACAAATGTTGACATGAATGTGAATATGGGGGGTTGACATGCCCAGCACCAGGTCACTAAACCCGAATCCCATGTGTACCTATAATGATGTTCCTCTGTGGTGTTTATATTGTAAAAGAGCCAAGAGTTTTACTGCCAGCAAACAACAAATCCCGCTGACAGTTTCAGTAAATGCAGGTTTCAGGACTTTGTCACCAAATATTATGTTTTATATTCTGAGGCAAATCCTTTGATAACTGCAAACAAAACCCACAGAGCAGAGAGTAGTATATTATATATATATATATATATATTTGTTTTAACATCATCTAATACCACAGCTGTCCATATCTGGAGGATCAAAAGGAAAATGCCATATGGGACTGTGTGATAAAAGGAGCACCAGCTAGTGGAGAAACTGAGTAAAAAAGTATAGATTCAGTTTTGTTTATCTAACTGAGATGGTGCAGATGTAGAAACAGTAGCTGGGAGAATTGTTCATTATATGAAAATGAGCTATTCTAATCACAATGAGTAACTCATTAATATATAAATATGAATATATTAAAGTTGTGAAAAAATTGTGATGAATTTGTGAAATGCTTGTAAAAATATCATGAGTTGTACTTACAGAGCCACAAAGAGCAGAGGAAGACGATGATGAAGACGATGGCGAAGGCCGCCCTGCCCTTCACTCCCATAATGGCCTTCTGTCTTCCTTCACTCTGTTCTTCTTTAAAAATCTTTTCCTCCTCCTTCTTCTCTCTCTCTCCCTTTTTTTCTCACCTTCTCTCTCTCTCTCTCTCTCTCTCTCTCCCTCTTTTCTTTCTCTCCCCCTCTTCTCTCTGTGTCCCTCTCTGCCTCTTTCTCTCTCTCTCTCTCTCCTTTTCTCTCTCTCTCTCTCTCTCTCTCTCTATGTCTCTCACACTCCTTCTCTCTCTCTCTCTGTCTCTCTCTCTCTCTGTCTCTCTCTCTTTCTCTCTCTTTCTCTCTCTCTCTCTCACCCTGTTTCTCACATTTCCTCCTCAGTGATCAGGCCACTCTTTTCTATTCTGTCCATTCTGCTTAGGCATCTTGACCTTTGACCCTTCCAGAAGTATGCAGATACCTGTGTTTTCTCTCTTTCTGTTTCCTCTTCTCTTTTCTTTCGTCCTTTTGGCCGGCCCTTGTTGGACCATTGCAAAGCCCACAGCTGGGGCTAAACAAGTAGCACTGACCCGTCACTGTGATGTCCGGTTTGATGCTGATGATTAACAAATGTTTTTCTTTCCCTGTTTCTGTCCTCTTTTCCTCTCTTCACAGCAGTGGAGCTCACTGGCAATTCCCTTTTCTCTGTTTCTCTCTCTGTCTCTCACTCGCTCTCTCTATCTCTCTGTTTTTCAGTCTAAGAGTCCATAGATTGGTCACGTGTGTCCAGTCACTCCTTATAAGGTAAGCGCTTGTTGTCCTACAGTAACCCCCCCCAACAAAAACAATATATCCCAATGAACCACAAAGCTTTGATTCTATTATTCTTTACTGTCCATAAACTCTGTGACTCAATACAGCAGCCTGAACGTGGATATATGACGTATGTTACAGTGAGTGTTGCTTATACTAATAGTTAAACTTAGAGTTTTGTACTGAGTCGTAACTGCATAGTGTGTGCAGTGAGAGAGAGTGAGTGAGAGAGATAGAGGAAAGAAAGATAGGCTGACAGAGAAAGAAGGAACAACAGAGGGTTTGAATTAAAGAGGAGAGAGAAAAAGAGAAAGAGAAGGCAGAGAGAGAAAGGAATAGAGAGAAAAAGAAAGAGAAATACAGAATAAAAGAGTGAGACCTAGAAATAAAGACAGAGAGGAAGGAGAGAAAAAAGAAAGAAAGAAAGAAAGAAAGAAAGAAAGAAAGAAAGAAAGAAAGAAAGAAAGAAAGAAAGAAAGAAAGAAAGAAAGAGAGTTATTAATGAGGAGAGAAAAAAATGGAAAGAATTAGAGTGAAAGAACAAGAGAGATACCTAGAAATGGAGAGAAAGAGAAATAAAGAGATTTCCTAGGAATAGGAAAAAAACTTAAATGAGGAAAGAAATAGACAAAGAGAGAGACAGAGAAGGGGAGAGGAGGAAAGAGAAAGAAAAAAATAGATGGAGAAAATAAATAGAGACTGACAGAGAAAAAAGGAACGAGAAAAGAGATGAACAAAAAGAAAGAGGGAGGCCTAAAAATAGGGAAAAAAGAGAAAAAGGGAGAGAGAGAGAGAGAGAGAGAGAGAGAGAGAGAGAAGGGGGGAAGAGAAAGAGAGCGAGAGAGACAGAGAGAGGGAGAGAAAGCGAGAGAAGGAGAGAGACAGAGAGAGAGAAAGAGAGAGAGAGAGAAAGGGGGGAAGACCACCCGCGACCCAGGATGAGAAGAGGCTTAGAAGGTGTGTGTGTGTGTGTGTGTGTGTGTGTGTGTGTGTGTGTGTGTGTGTGTTATTATCAGAATACTAATTTCTCTTTATCCTTTATCCTTTAGTCCTTTATAAAGCAACACCCTGAAAAGTTCTATCATTTTTCAGGCCAGTGAATATGAATGTGGATACAGGCGACTGATCCTGAATCAGTGATATGAATATATATATGAATATTTGTATGACCATTAACAGGGATAGTGGGAGTGGGGCTGATACAGTAAATTAAATATGTCCCAATCAGAATCAGAATATGGATTAATTGCTTCTGTAAGAATATAAATATGAATATGAATACAAATGTTGACATGAATGTGAATATGGGGGGTTGACATGCCCAGCACCAGG